>NC_037675.1:25546547-25561724 GCF_003255815.1 Theropithecus gelada | reverse complement strand
ATCTCAGCTCACTGCAAGCTCCGCCTCCCGGGTTCACGCCATTCTCCTGCCTCAGCCTCCCGAGAAGCTGGGACTACAGGTGCCCGCCACCTCGCCCGGCTAGTTTTTTGTATTTTTTAGTAGAGACGGGGTTTCACCGGGTTAGCCAGGATGGTCTCGATCTCCTGACCTCGTGATCCGCCCGTCTCGGCCTCCCAAAGTGCTGGGATTACAGGCTTGAGCCACCGCGCCCGGCCTTGTTTTGTTTTTTGAGATGGAGTCTCACTCTGTCACCCAGGCTGGAGTGCAGTGGCGTGATCCCAGCTCACTGCAGCCTCCACCTCCTGGGTTCAAGCAGTTCTCCTCCTCAGCCTCCTGCGTAGCTGGGATTACAGGTGCGTGCCACCACACCTAGCTAATTTTTTTTTGTATTTTTAGTAGAGACGAGGTTTCATCATGTTAGCCAGGCTGACCTCGAACTCCAGACCTCAGGTAGTCTGCCCGCCTTGGCCTCCCAAAGTGCTGGGATTACAGGCGTGAGCCCCGGCGCCCGGCCTAGGCTCATCTTATACTTGTTTAAATATCATTGAATGTATTGTCAGGTTGTGGTGTGATATATCAAGAATATCTTCTAAAATTGTTCAGTTACTTTAAAACAACTTTATGGACAATTTCAAACACATACATCAGGAAAGAGAAGGGTGTATGCACCCTTCATCCACCTTCAAAAATTATCATCTCATAGCCAATCTTATTTAATGTAAACCCACCAACTCCTTTTACCTGGTTTTTTTAAAGCAAATTCCAGATAGCATAGCATATGTTATTCACACATATTTCAGTGTTTATCTGTAAAAGAGAAGCTTTTTTCTAACATAACCATAATTATTACATCTAAAAATTTAACTGATTCCTTACTATCATCAAATTACCCTATTGTGTCTCTTTTTTTTTTTTATTAACAGTTTGAATCTGGATCCCGTTAAGATCCATACATTGCCATTGGTTTATGTGTTTTTAAGTTTCTTTAAATCTGTAGATTCTCCTTTATCCCATTTTTTCCTTGTTGAGTAAACTAGAGTTTCCTGCAGTTTGAATTTTGCTGATTACATTCCCATGTTTTTCTTTTTTTTTTTGGTTGAGACGACTCTTGCTCTGTCACCCAGGCTGGAGTGCAGCAATGCAATCTTGGCTCACTGCATCAACTTCTCTGCCTCCGGGGTTCAAGCGATTCTTGTGTTCTCGTGCCTCAGCCTCTTGAGTAGCTGGGACTACAGGCGTGCACCACCATGCCTGACTAATTTTTGTATTTTTCATAGAGATGGGGTTTTGCCATGTTGGCCAGGCTAGTCTCAAATTCCTGGCCTCAAGCGACCCGCCCACCTCGGCCTCCCAAATTGCTGGGATTACAGGCATGAGACACTGCAACGGGCCCCGTGTTGTCTTTTAACATATTCCTCTTTCCTCGGTATTTCCTGTCAGCTGGTAATTAGATCTAGAGGCTTGATTAGTCTTTGTATGTTCATATGTGAGACGAATTCATAGGTGGTGATGTGGTATGTACTTCCATCAGATTGTTTTGTTTTCTGTGATGTCAGTCATTTCCTACATCCATTGTTTCATTGGGGGTTACAAACTAGGAATGCTGTAATATTCTTGTTGCTTCATGTATTAGCTGGAATATTTGAAAAGTGTCCAAAATGGTAGCCATTAGCCACATTTGGCTATTGAGCACTTGAAATGTAACTAGAGAGACTGAAGAATTGAAATTTTGATTGTACTTGATTTTAATTAAATTTAAAAACTGAAACTTAGCCGGGTACAGTGGTTCACACCGTAATCCCAGTGAGTTAGGAGGCTGAGGCGGGAAGATCACTTGAGGCCAGAAGTTTGAGACCAGCCTGGACAACATTTCGAGACCCCATCTCTACAAAACAATTTTCAGGCCGGGCATGGTGGCTCACACCTGTAATCCCAACACTTTGGGAGGCTGAGGCGGGTAGATCATTTGAGGTCAAGAGTTTGTGTGGCCAACATGGTAAAACCCCATCTCTACTAAAAATACAAAAATTAGCCAGGCGTAGTGGCATGCAGCTGTAATCCCAGCTACTTGGGAGGCTGAGGCAGGAGAATCGCTTGAGCCTGGGAGGCGGAGGTTGCGGTGAGCCAAGATCATGCCACAGCACTCCAGTCTGGGTGACAGAGTGAGACCCTGTCTCAAAAAAAAAAAATTAGCCAGGCATGGTGGTGTGTACTTATTATAGTCCCAGCTATTCAGAATGCTGAGGTGGGAGGATACTTTGAGCCCAGGAGTTGGAGGTTGCAGTGAGCCATGATTACTCCACTGTTTTCCAGCCTGGAACACAGAGCAAGACCCCATCTCAATAAATAAATAAATAAATAAATAAATTAATTAATTAATTAATTAATTAAAATTAAAAAAAAAAAAACAGGCTGGGCACGGTGGCTCACACCTGTAATCCCAGCACTTTGGGAGGCTGAGGCGGGTGAATCACGAGGTCAGGAGATTGAGACCATCCTGGCTAACACGGTGAAACCCTGTCTCTACTAAAAATACGAAAAATTAGCTGGGCGTGGTGGCGGGCACGTGTAGTCCTAGCTACTTAGGAGGCTGAGGCAGGAGAATGGTGTGAACTCGGGAGGCAGAGCTTGCTGTGAGCTGAGATTGCACCACTGCACTCCAGCCTGGGCGACAGAGGGAGACTCCGTCTCAAAAAAAAACCAAACTTTTAAGTATGTTGTTGGGTTTATAAATCTACTTTTTCTGTTGTAAATTATGAAATTTAAATATAGTCAAGTATTTCAGATGAAAATTTACCATTTGAATTTTGTTTTTGTTTTTTTTTTTTTGAGATAGGGTCTCACTCTGTCACCCAAGCTGGAGTGCAGTGGCACAATCAGCCCACTGCAGCCTTGAACTCCTGGGCTTGGGCAGTCTTGCCTCAGCCTTCTGAGTACCCAGTTGCTGGGACTACAGATCTGTCTGTGCCACTATGCCTGGCTAATTTTATTGTAGAGATGGGAATCTCACTATGTTGCCCAGGCTGGTCTCAAAATTCCAGGGCTCAAGCAGTACTCGCATGTCCCCTTCCCAAAGTGCTGAGATTACAGGCATATGCTACCATGCCCAGCCTACCATCTCTATTTTTTTTTTTTTTTTTTTTTTGAGATGGAGTCTTGCTCTGTTGCCCAGGCTGGAGTGCAGTGGCATGATCTCAGCTCACTGCAACCTTTGCATCCCGGGTTCAAGCAATTTTCCCGCCTCAGCCTCCTTGGTAGCGGGGACTACAGGCCTGCGCCACCATGCCCAGCTAATTTTTGTATTTTTAGTAGAGATGGGGTTTCACTATGTTGGCCAGGCTGGTCTCGAACTCCTGACTTCGTGATCCGCCCCCTCGGCCTCCTAAAGTGCTGGGATTACAGGCATGAGCCACCGTGCCTGGCCCCATCTCTACATGTGATGTAAATATGAAATACAGGATTTTGAATATTTGGGTGGAAAAAAGAATGTAAAATATATTAATTTTTATATTGATTACATGTGAATAATATTTTGGCTATGTTGGGTTTAAAAATATTAAAATTTTACCTCTTAAAAAACTTTGACAATGTGGCTACTAGTAAATTTAAAAATTGCATATATGGCTTTTATTAGATTTCTACTGGACAGTGCTGCTTTACAAACTCTTATCCTAATCAAGGACATTGGTTTTTAAATAATTTTTTATCATTACAGCATATTCACATTTGTGGCATAAAAAATGGAAAATACAGAAAAGCATAATAATGTAATTAAAATCACCCATAATTCCACTACTCAAGTTAAAGCATTAATATACTGTATATACCCTTCCAGGCTTTTTGGAGAGCATATAGATGCATGTGTTGTTTTTACAAAATTTTAATTATACTCTATATACTATAACTTTTTTGTTAAATTATCAGTATATTGTTAATATATTACAAATAGTTATCCTAAACATTGTTTGAGGACTTTGTAATTTTTTGTCTATGCTTGTACCATAATTTATTTAACCCTCAGCTGTTTGATATTTAGATTGTGTTTCTAATTTTATAGTATCAAAATGTTGCAATAACCATTGTAGGTATACTTTTGGACATAGTCATGGGTATTTTCCGGGGAGTTTGTTGCTGGGACACTATGTTGCCAGATTGCTCTCTAGATATATTTATGGGCCTCTACAGTGGATTTCAGAAACAAAGGGCCAGCTCTAGAGTTTTAGAATTTAGAAACCAATAATTCTTTTTAAAAATATAAGGTCCGGCCGGGCGCGGTGGCTCAAGCCTGTAATCCCAGCACTTTGGGAGGCCGAGATGGGAGGATCACGAGGTCAGGAGATCGAGACCATCCTGGCTAACACAGTGAAACCCCGTCTCTACTAAGAAATACAAAAAATAGCCGGGCGAGGTGGCGGGCGCCTGTAGTCCCAGCTACTCAGGAGGCTGAGGCCGGAGAATGGCGTGAACCCGGGAGGCGGAGCTTGCAGTGAGCTGAGATCCGGCCACTGCACTCCAGCCTGGGCTACAGAGCGAGACTCCGTCTCAAAAAAAAAAAAAAAAAAAAAAAAAAAAAAAAATATAAGGTCCAAGCATTTTGCTCCTGGGAGAGCAGCTCTAGATCTTCTCCAAGAGTCTTTTTTCACTCTTTAAGAATCTGTGGTCGGGCGCACTGGCCCACAACTATAATCCCAGCACTTTGGGAGACCGAGGCAGGCAGATCACCTGAGGTCGGGAGTTTGAGACCAGCCTGACCAACGTGGAGAAAACCTTCTCTACTCAAACTACAAAATTACCCAGCTGTGGTGGTGCATGCCTGTAATCCCAGCCATTTGGGAGGCTGAGGCAGGAGAATCGCTTGAACCTGGGAGGCAGAGGTTGCAGGGTGAGCTGAGATTGTGCCGTTGTACTCCAGCCTGGGCAACAAGAGTAAAACGCCATCTCAAAATAAATAAGTAAATAAAATAAATAAATAAATAAATAAATGATTGTATTATCAGCCAGGCACGGTGGCTCACGCCTGTAATTCCAGCGCTATGGGAGGCCAAGACAGGTGGATCACTTGAGGTCAGGAGTTCAAGACCAGCCTGGGCAACATGGCAAAACCCCATCTCTACTAAAAATACAGAATGTTGTCAGGCGTGGTGGTGCCCGCCTGTGGTGCCAGCTACTTAAGAGGCTGAGGTGGGTATCACCTGAGCCCAGTATGTCGAGGTGCAGTGAGCTATGATCACGCCACTGTACTCCATCCGGGTGAGACTGAGACCCTGTCTCAAAAATAAATAAATAAAGTGAAATAATTTGTGGACAACACAGAATTACAAACTTTTTATTTTGTCTTTTTAAAGTTACCACAAATTGTCACCACCATTCCCTAAAAGGACGTTAACACCTGAATATATTTAGTTTCATGAAAATTTCACTGTTAACACTGCTTTTCTCATTTTACCATAGGCTATTGAAAATTTTCACACAGACCAGCATAGGTTGGGGTAGAAGCTTGAGAATCACTGCTGTAATTTATTCTTTCACATCCAAACAGGTTAATCCAAAGAAATTGTTCTTGTATTTTTGGAAACATACTAGTACTAAATAATTCTCCTTGTTGGGAAATTTTCTGAGTTCTCTTTCACGCTGGTCTATGTGAATACCATAAGGAGAAACCATATGTTATTTTCTGAGCTAGTATAAGAGTGTACATTGGGTCCCAATACTAGAGCAGCCAGATAGCAATAAAAGCATAGGCTCTGGGACCAGGGAATCTGGATCCATGCTCTACTTTTGATTGCATAGCTATGTTTTTAACCTAAGTCTTATTTTTCTCATCTATAAAATGGAAATAGTAATAGTCCGTATCTCATAAATACTGGGAGAATTAAATGTGATGCATGTAAGATGCTGATCATAGTTCCTGACCCTTAGAAAGTCTTCAATGGCTGGGCAAGGTGGCTCATGCCTGTAATCCCAGCTCTTTGGGAGCCAAGGCAGGAGGATCACTTTAGCCCACGAGTTTGAAAACAGCCTGAGCAACATAGAGAGAACTCATCTCTACAAAAAAAAAAATCTTAAAAATAACTGAGTGTGGTGGTGCACACACCCTGTAGTCCTTGCTACTTAGGAGGCTGAGGTGGGAGGGTTGTTTGAACCCAGGAGGTCAAGGCTACAGTGAGCCAGGATCACACCACTGAACTCCAGCCTGGGTGACAGAGCAAGACCCTTAAAAAATAAAGAAAAGGAAAGAAATAGTTTTCAGTAAATGTTAGCTGTGATTATAGCATGATCATCAGTATATTTAGCCCTTCAAAAATATTCATTGACTGCTTATGTGTCGAACACTGGGAAAGTTTAACACTTAAACAACTAGCTGTAATTGGTATATTAATATTGGAAGTATTAATAAAGTACACTGGGAACAGGTCTACACATTATACAGGAGGTTTTATACATTGCTGGAATACAATGGCACAATCTCGGCTCACTGCAACTTCCGCCTCCTGGGTTCAAGCGATTCTCCTGCCTCAGCTCCCGAGTAGTTGGGATTACAGGCATGTGCTACCACACTTAGCTAATTTTGTATTTTTTAGTATAGAAGGGTTTCTCCATGTTGGCCAGGCTGGTCTCGAAGTAATCCACCCACCTCAGCCTCCCAAAGTTCTGGGATTACAGGCATGAGCCACCACGCCCTGCCAGGAGATTGTCTTTTATTTAAGGGGTCTTGAAGTTTGGAGAAGGAGAAGGGGAGGATATTGCAACAAGGAAAACAACGGAAGCAAAGAAATGCCCATAAATTAAACTGAGCATGGTGTGTTTGTGGCCTGGATCACTGTAGACTAATGCAGATAGAGCTTTAAGAGCAAGGACAGATGGGAGATGACACAACATTTATGACTGCATAATCAGTATAATTATTGTTTTGGATATCACCAGCCCTTAACTTACGGAAGAAGTCAAGAAGACAAGAGCTGCAATTTAGGATTTAGGTAGAAGTCTGGAAAGATATGGGAGATGTAATGTTGACTTCTAGTCCTCTTTTCTCTTTTTTCTTTTTCTTTCTTTTTTTTTTTTTTCTTTCCGCGAGGGTGTTGCCAGGGTCTTCCTCTTGCCCCGGCTGGAGTACAGTGGCACAATCATGGCTTACTGCTGCTGCCTCTAATTTCTGGACTCAAGCAATCTTCCCACTTCAGCCTCCCAAATAGCTGGTACTACAGGCATGCACCACTACACTCAGCTAATTTTTTTTTTTTTTTTTTTGGTTGAGACAGGGTCTCGCCGTGTTGTCCAGGCTCTTCTGGAACTCCTAGGCTCAAGTGATCCTCCCGCCTCAGTCTGCCAAGGTGTTGGAATTGCAGGTGTAAGCCACCATGCCCAGCCAATTCTAGCATTTTTAAAACTACTGCTCAGAGGTGATTTCTGATGTCCTTGAGAATTCTTTGAATTATCTGAATATTAATTCCTAGTATTGATATTTAGAACAAGGTCCTTCTGACTTTTTTTACGATACCTTTCAGGCCGGGTGCAATGGCTTACGCCTGTAATCCCAGCACTTTAAGAGGCCAAGGCGGGCGGATCACCTGAGGTTGGGAGTTTGAGACCAGCCTGATCAATATGGAGAAACCCTGTCTCTACTAAAAATACAAAATTAGCCGGGTGTGGTAGTGCATGCCTGCAATCCCGGCTACTCGGGAGGCTGAGGCAGGAGAATTGCTTGAACCTGGGAGGCGGAAGTTGCGGTGAGCTGAGATTGCGCCATTGCACTCCAGCCTGGGCAACGAGAGCAAAACTCCATCTCAAAAATAAATAAATAAATAAAAGATACCTTTCATTGCCATATTATCCAAAAGAATGCCAATATTCCCACTGGTTTTGGGGGACTGATTTTGGAAGATGACTCATGGAATTAAGAGGATCTGATGGTTCAAAGAATCTTGCCCTATCAAAGTTGTTCACAGCCTAAAAAATTTGATAAATGAAGGTATGTTCAAAGCCTTCTCATTCTCCAAAGATAAGAATATGCACCTTTTAGAAGGCATTAGATCCCAAAGACCAAGATAGGATGTTTTACCTAGAAGACAAATTGTACATTGGGCTTTAAGGACTCATGAAACCATTGCCTGTTTCAGACGCTGACCGGAAAGGAGATTGAGATTGACATTGAACCTACAGACAAGGTGATGCATGCCCAGCTCCTCTTCATGCACTTCTTGCCATGTATATTTGTTTGCATATGCTTATGAACTTGGTCCTTTTGCTCTTATGCTGTCTGCATAGCCCTTGTTCTTTCCATTTCCATGGTCCTACCCCTGAGCAGCCCCTGACTACTTGTCTCTTTAAAGGTGGAGCGGATCAAGGAGCGTGTGGAGGAGAAAGAGGGAATCCCCCCACAACAGCAGAGGCTCATCTACAGTGGCAAACAGATGTGAGTTTGGAGTGAGAATGACAGCGTGGCAATCCTACGTGAAGATGAGATGAGAGGGGGCACGTACTGAGGTGGATCAGGGGTGCCTCTTGTTTTTGGTGCCTTAGACCCTTTGGCAATCTGGTGAAGCCTCTAAGCCCCTTCTCAGAATAAGATTTTTTCAGGCATAAAACAAAATATATAGAATTAAAAGAAAACTAATTATATTGAAATAGTTATTAAAATACTAAAATTTGTGATATAGTAATATACGTACTTTTTTATTAATAAGATCTAATGGTAGGTCTAATATGACCATAATTTTGAAATATTTTCAAGATACCTATAAATGATCATGATAGAAAATAGTTAATTTCTATTAACAATTTGCCTATATTGCTAATACTACTGTGGTTTTTGGGCTTTGTTTAAAGTTAGAAGAAATGTTAAATTTCAGTTGGGGGTTAGTAAAAATAAAGATGGGATTTTTTTTCTCATTCAAGTTTGCAGACCCCCAAAGAGATCCATGAAACTCAAGAACTTCTGTTCTGGCTGGGTGTGGTGGTTCACGCCTGTAATCCCAGCACTTGGGGAGGCTGAGGTGGGTGGATCACCTGAGGTCAGGAGTTCGAGACCAGCCTGGCCAATATGGTGAAACCCCATCTTTACTAAAAATACAAAAATTAGCTGGGTGTGGTAGTGGGCGCCTGTAATCCCAGCTACTCGGGAGGCTGAGGCAGGAGAATTGCTTGAACCCAGGAGGCGGAGGTTGCAGTGAGCTGAGATCGTGCCACTGCACTTCAGCCTAGATGACAGAGCGAGACTCTGTCAAAAAAAAAAAAAAAAAAAAAAAAACCCCTAAGTCTTTTTTTTCGGCTTCCTTTTCCTGCAGGAATGATGAGAAGACAGCAGCTGATTACAAGATTTTAGGTGGTTCAGTTCTTCACCTGGTGTTGGCTCTGAGAGGAGGAGGTGGTCTTAGGCAGTGATGGACCCTCCATTTTACCTCTGTACCGTGTCGCTCATAATGAGGCATCATATATCCTCTCACTCTCTGGGACACCAGAGCCACTGCCCCCTTCCCTGGATGCCCAGTATTGTACATCTACTGGTGGGAGACTGTGAGGACCCCAGGATTCAGTATTCCTGGCCCAGAGGGCCCTTGCTGGCTGTTGGGTGTTAGTTTGCAGTCCTGTGTGCTTCCTTCTCTTATGGCTGTGTCCCTGGTTGTCAATAAAATATTTCCTGGCCTCCTGGAATCTTTCTTCTGTTGCACAAGTTGACTGAAATAAAAAATGGACGTAATGCTCACTCAGTTATAGCAGGCTGAAGGAATCGGACAATGGAAGGGATGGTGCTCTTAGAAGGATTATCAGACTCTAGGAAAACATACTTACTGGTGTGCTGGAGCCAGTTCCTAGTGGCTAATGAGAGCCAACTATTGGCACCTCTTTCCAACTTTCTTAAGTGACTTCATGTTGGTAGCTTGAAATTGGCCATGGTAGGATTATTTACAAAAACTGGCAAACACTACAGATCAGTTCCTCCCCACAAACTGGTTGTTAAACATCTACCAGTGTAGTGCTGACATGGATGGTGGAAACCTTCAGAGAGTGAATTCTCTCTGAATGTGGCTCTACTGGACATTTAGGTCTGGTTGGAGAACGCCGTCAAGGATTTGGCCGACACTGCACTCTGGCTGGAATATTACTGAGGGCTTTGGGTTCTGCACTATCAAGAGGTTGATAATGGAGAAAGATTGAGTGACAAACTGTAATGTATCACTTGGGTCTCAAGAAGAGGCAGGTGCTAGAAAACGCTTTCCTTCTTCCCTGGCTTCTTAGTATAATAGAATCGGGCAAGGCTGGGTGGAGTGGAGAAGTAGGGAGGATGCCCGTGGCCAATGCCTTGGAGAGACTTGACTGCTGTGGTTGCGTGTGGCGGTCGTGTTGGTACCTCGCTGCAATCCTCTTCCCCGCCCAGCATCAGATGGCCCTCTTGCGCCATATCTAGGCTGATGACGCCCCGAGTGGCGACGCTCTAGTAGCCGTTTGTCTATGGCAGGCGGGGTGGCAGCCTTAGCTGCCAGAGGTGCCGCACTCTCTACCGGCCCTGGGTGAAGCACCAACTCTGCTGCGCGCAGCCTGCGGTGCGGGTCATGGCGCGGCTACCGAAGCTGGCAGTCTTTGATTTGGGTGAGGGACGGGAAGGAGAATTTCGTAAGGCGCCGTCCTTTTCCATACCCCTAACTGCTGCTCCCGAATCCCTGCGTCCCCCACCACCAGGCTGAACCTTCCCTCTCCTTCCTCTCTCAGATTACACTCTCTGGCCTTTCTGGGTCGACACGCACGTGGACCCTCCGTTCCATAAGAGCAGGTGAGGTAGGGACAGGGAGGACTGGGGCGAGATGGGACCCAGCCAGGGCTGAGCGCACTCTTGCCCTCCCCAGTGATGGAACTGTACGAGATAGGCGGGGCCAAGACGTCCGACTGTACCCAGAGGTGCCTGAGGTCCTAAAACGATTGCAGAGTCTTGGGGTGCCCGGTGCGGCTGCTTCAAGGTAAGAGCGACTGACAACTGATAGTGTAATGCTGAAGGGTGCATGCAAGAGACTTACAGTGAAACCCCTGGGCTACAAAAATAGGGGCGGTGCAAGTTTGCAAGTATTTGCATATTTTTTCTCCTTGGTCTTTTAACTATTAAAAAGTGGGGCCGGCAGCCGGACGCGGTGGCTCACTCCTGTAATCCCAGCACTTTGGGAGGCCAAGGCGGGCGGATCACGAGATCAGGAGTTCGAGACCAGCCTGACCAACGTGGTGAAACCCCGTCTCTACTAAAAATACAAAAATTAGCGGGCGCCTGTAATCCCAGCTACTCGGGAGGCTGAGGCAGGAGAATCGCTTGAACCCAGGAGGTGGAGGTTGCAGTGAGCTGAGATGGAGCCACTGCACTCTAGCCTGGGTGACAGAGTGAGACAGTGTCTCAAAAAAAAAAAAAAAAAAAAAAAACAAGTGAGGCCGGGCAAAGTGACTCACACCTGTAATCTTAGCACTTTGGGAGTCCTAGGCGGGAGGATCACTTGAGCCCAGCAATTTGAGACCAGCCTAGGCAATAGAGGGAGACCCCATCTCTACCAAAAAAAAAAAAAAATGTGGTGGCGTGCACCTGTAGTCCCAGCTACTTGGAAGGCTGAGGTGGGAGGATCACTTGAGCCCAGGACGTTGTGACCGCAGTGAGCCATGATTGGGCCACTGCACTCTAGTCTGGGTGACAGAGCTAGACTCCGTCTCAAAACAAAAACTAAAACTTTGGCCCAGCACCAATTTCGTCAAACAGGAAGGCAATGGAGTTAAACAGAGGCTGAGGATGCCTGTCCATCCCAGAAAAACAGCAAGTTGATTTCCCTGGCTATACTTACTAGCTTTGCTTAATAAGTTAACGTAGCCCTGGCCCTTCACTTTGGTAATCCCATCTTTTACACCGTTTTGCAGGACAAGTGAGATAGAAGGGGCCAACCAGCTACTGGAGCTCTTTGACCTCATCAGGTACTTTGTTCATCGGGAAATCTATCCAGGCAGCAAAGTCACACACTTTGAGAGGTATGCGGACATAAGGGAGGAGCAGGGTGAGAAAGTACCAGAGAGGCTTGGGAAACCAAGATACTAGCTTGGTTACCCATGCCCTATCTTCCACAGGTTGCAGCAGAAGACTGGAATTCCTTTCTCCCAGATGATCTTCTTCGATGATGAGAGGCGGAATATTGTAGACGTTAGCAAACTGGGTACTGAGTGATGAGCAACAGCCATTTGGGGTCCCTAGGAGGGATTAGGTAGATACACACAGGATGGATAGTTTGCCCTATAGGTGGCACCCACAAAGGTCAGAGTGATAATGGAGAACCCTGAAAGCCTGATGAAATGTGACTTCTTATCTTTCTAGGTGTTACCTGCATTCATATCCAGAATGGAATGAATCTTCAAACTCTAAGTCAAGGGTTAGAGACATTTGCAAAGGCCCAAACTGGGCCTTGAGGTCCAGCCTTGAGGAAAGCCCATTTGAGGCCTAAACTGAAAGGAAATCAAGAAGACATTTTCAGGTGCATTTGTAATTTATTAAAGTTCATCTGTGTGTGACAGTAGAGATTTTTACTCACAGTGTGGGGAGTTTCTATTTTTCTAACCTGTGAAATGGGGTTGGTTGTCCTGAGGTGCAAAGACCAGAATGTGAGACATTAGACTGCATCAGGTTTGCTATCTAAACTTAGGGCAACCCCAAGTGCTTGAACCTATACCACCCCACTTTCCTGAGCCCTGTAAAGAGCATGAAGAGTTTTCCCACTGACCCCATACATTGAGGTGCCATCACACTGCACATTTCCTTCCGGAGAACAAGCACATACTCTGGGGTGGAGACAAGACTGCCTTTTTATGTAATAGAAAATGATGTGGCTGCTTTAAGAGGAGCACCTCGGTCTGGGACTGGTGGCTTGGGTCACGTGACAGCGGTGGTCTCATTTGCGCCTCTTGATGATGTCGCGGCGGCGCCCTGAGGAGGGATTGGGCAAAGCTGGTCCCTGTGTGATGAGACCATCACCCTCCCAGGAGCAAGGCGGAAGTCTGGAGGACGCCGAGGGGCGGAGGCGGGATAGGCGAGCTCGCGATGAGTGGTCTCGGCAGGCTCTTCGGGAAGGGTGAGCCGGGGTGGGACTGGCCAGCCAGGAGGCGCTGGCTGGTGCAGGGGAAGAGGAGATCCCGGCGAGATTCGGCCGGACCGCTGCGCCGGGCAGGGGAAGAGAATCAGGAGACAGGCTGACTGGAAAACCCCGGCGGCCGATGGCGGAGCAAGGCTCATCGCCGGTGCCAGAAGGCACACCATGTCAAGGCGCCTGGTTCCCGTCCGCCGTCCTCCCTCACTCTCTGAGGGAAGAACTCAAGATCGGGGAGGGGACTTGAGTTGAGGGCGTGGCGATCGTGCTGGCTCCCACTGTTCAGGCTTGAAGACGAGTTTCCTGCTGTCTTCAGCCCTTTTCAAAACCTTGTTCTATAATACTTTGTGCTGGGCAAGAGGGATCTAAGATGAAGAAGAAAGACTGCCTTCTTGGCCGGGCGCGGTGGCTCACGCCTGTAATCGCAACACTTTGGGAGGCCGACGTGGGTGGATCATGAGGTCAGGAGTTTAAGACCAGCCTGGCCAATATGGTGAAACCCCGTCTCTGCTACAAATACAAAAATTGGCCGGGCGCGGTGGCTCACGCCTGTAATCCCAGCACTTTGGGAGGCCGAGGCGGGTGGATCACCTGAGGTCAAGAGTTCGAGACCAGCCTGGCCAACATGGTGAAACCTCGTCTCTACTAAAAATACAAAAAAAAAAAAAAAAAGCTGGGTGTGGTGGCGCGCACCTGTAGTCCCAGCTACTTGGAAGGCTGAGGTGAGAGGATCACTTGAGCCCAGGAGGCAGAGGTTGCAGTGAGCCAAGATTGCGCCACTGCACTCCATCCTGGGTGACAGAGGGAGATTCCATCTCAAAAGAAAAAAAAAATACAAAAATTAGGTGTGCATGGTGATGTGTGCCCGTAGTCCCAGCTACTCAGGGAGGCTGACGCAGGAGAATCACTTGAACGCAGGAGGCAGAAGTTGCAATGAGCCTAGATCATGCCACTACACTCTGACCTGGGCAACAGAGCGAGACTCCGTCTCAAAAAAAAAGAAGGCCTGGCACAGTGGCTCACGCCTGTAATCCCAGCACTTTGGGACGCCAAGGCAGGTAGATCACCTGAGGTTGGGAGTTTGACACCAGCCTGGCCAACATGGAGAAACCCTGTCTCTACTAAAAATACAAAAAATTAGCCAGGCGTGGTGGCACATGCCTGTAATCCCAGCTATTTGGGAGGCTGAGGCAGGAGAATCGCTTGAACCCAGGAGGCGGAGGTTGAGGTGAGCCAAGATCACGCCATTGCATTCCAGCCTGGGCAACAAGACCGAAACTTTGCCTAAAGAAAAAAAAAGGCAGCCAGGAATAGTAAAAAGAATCTTGGTTTTAGAACTCATACTGCCACATTTTGATTCCTGAACAATCTCTTATTAATTGTGATTTTTAACATCTTTGTGGTTGTTTTCACATTTTTAAGTGAAGAGAGAGCACATTCATTGTAGAGATTTGGGGATTAACAATAACACAGGTCCCTAGCACATACTATGTATTCAATGATTGGTGGCTAATATTTTTCCTTCACAAAATTTGGGCCTACTCCACTGGACTCCTCAGGTAAGAAGGAGAAAGGGCCAACCCCTGAAGAAGCAATACAGAAACTGAAGGAGACAGAGAAGATACTGATCAAGAAACAGGAATTTTTGGAGCAGAAGATTCAACAGGAGCTACAAACAGCCAAGAAGTATGGGACCAAGAATAAGAGAGGTAATGAGGGAAACAAGCCTATGGGGAGGGCCCAGATGGGAAGCAGGTGCTTCTGACCCTTGATGTTAAGGGTATCGGCTGGGTCAGCTGCCCTACAGGCTTTGCGGAGGAAGAAAAGATTCGAACAGCAGCTGGCACAAACTGACGGGACTTTATCCACCCTGGAGTTTCAGCGTGAGGCCATTGAGAATGCCACCACCAATGCAGAAGTCCTTCGTACCATGGAGCTTGCTGCCCAAGGCATGAAGAAAGCCTACCAGGACATGTGGGTACGGGGAAGGGGTGGAGGGGACCCAAGAACTGGGAAGAGTGGCTTGCTATTACACTTTAAACTTTTTTTTTTCCCCCCC
>NC_037675.1:25438137-25541803 GCF_003255815.1 Theropithecus gelada | reverse complement strand
TTTTTTTTTTTTTTTTTGAGACAGAGTCTCACTTTGTCACCCAGGCTGGAGTGCAATAGGGCGATCTTGGCTCACTGCAATCCCCGCCTCCCGGGTTCAAGTGATTCTCACACCTCAGCCAGGTGCCACTATTCCCGGCTAATTTTTGTATTTTTAGTAGAGACAGGGTTTTGCCAAGTTGGCCAGACTGGTCTCGAATTCTTGACCTCAAGTGATCTGCCCACCTCGGTCCCCCAAAGTGCTGGGATGACAGGCGTGAGTCACTGCACCCAGCTCGAATACCCATTTCTAAAAGAACTAACAGTGCCATCATCTTGGACTATAGACAGGCAGAGCCATAATCAAAGTGGAGCAACCAGGGCTTTTGCCCCACCGCTTGAGCATTTAAACAGCACAAAGATGTAAAATAATGAGCATATATTGAGTTGAATAATAAAGCTTCCCAAAATAGAGTGTTAATCTGAGCACCCCATCTCCTATGAGCCACATCATGAATTACACTGTTGATTTAACAGTGTCAAGATTATTGGTTACAGGCTGTGGGCAGAAATCATCTCTTACCCCAGCAGTGTTCCCTGCTGTAAGATTGCCTTGAGAAAAGAATGTCTTTGACCCTAGCTGATAAAACTAAATCAGATTTAGATTTATTTTTGGTATAAAAGATTTTTGGCCCAAGACCTCCTGCTTGCTCCTCTCTCAGCCCCCTCCTTCAGCCATTTTCAGGTCGTAATTTCCAAGGATTGGTGATGTTTAGTGGTGTTGTGGAGCTGGCACATGGTCTCTAGGAGCCTGATCTCATGGGTGGGTTGTTCATGAAGGAACTTGAGCACCCAGGGATCCTTGATGATGTCCAGAATGGTGGCACGCTTAGTGGCTTGGTGTAGCATCTGGAGGATCAGGTTCTAGAGCAGGGGAGAGAGAGGTCTTGCCTGAGTTTTTCTCCATTGTGCCACGCAAGCAATGAGCAGCTGGACCTAAGAAAGAAGCAGGATAGCCCATCATGCCACTCTGGTCAAAGTGGGTGTGGCTCTGATTTTATCTTGGAGAGCCAGGCAGTTAACTCCCTGGAGGGGAAGGGAAAAGTTCCTTGGGAGGAATGCTTTCCATAATTCTCTTCTGGCCTAAAGAGACAGAAGCTAGAACCTGTGTATCAAGCAAGGTTTGGAGCCTAGTGGTTGGCCCTTTATGCCTTCCATACTGTTTATTATAGGACAGGAACTAGTGTGTGAGATGGCTCTGGTGTGGGAAGAGCCTTTCCCCAGGGTTGGGAGGCCTAGGTTGGGTGACGTAGGTTGGATATTCACCCCTCCCTGTTGGTCATCCCTGAGGGCTCACCCCTCCTTAGGTAGCCAGTACCTTGCACTCCTGGGAGATGGTATGGTTAGCTGGGAAAGTGACCTCCTTCTGAGTCTCTCTCAGCAGCTTTTTCAGATTGGTGTCATCAAAGGGCAGACGGGCGACCATTAGAGTGTAAAGGATGACGCCCATGCTCCAGGTGTCAGACAGGAAAGGGTTGTAGGGCAAGCCTAGTAAGATCTCCGGGCAAGCATAAGCAAAGCTGCCACAGTAAGTCTGGCTGAGGTGGGAAAAGCAGTTCACTTGGCGGTAAGAAGAGCTACGACCCACAGGCTGGTTAGAAGGCACCATCTTGGCGAAGCCAAAGTCTGATATCTTCACATTCTCCCGCTTGTCCAGCAACAGATTCTCCAACTTTAAGTCCCTACCAGCAGCAGAAAGGCTGGGCATCAGGCTGGGGAGAGGGCTTAGTTTTAGACTGGGAGCTGAAGGGCCAGGGGTCAGAGGGTAAAGATGAGGAAAGAAGTGGGAGGTAGAAACCATTATGAGGGCACAAGGTAGAGAGGAAGGAAAGCCATGGAGTTGTGAGCAGAGCCCAAAGTAGGGAGAGAGAGAGAGAGGATGGTATCTGAGGACCACCGGGAGCTCACCATCATATTTCATAAAATGCTGTGCATACAGTGAGTACTTTATCAGTATCCTTGACCATATGATTAAAATAGAGTACATGAATAGGCCTAGATATTGAGGAGGGAGTTCGAGAGAGGAAAAAAGGGCAGCAAATGGGAGATGTGCATAAAACCCCCTTGAGGGCAAAGGACCCAGTCTGGGTGGCAGCGCCCTCACCGGTGCACGATGCTCTTGCTGTGCAGGTAGGCAATGCCCAGGGTCAGCTGGGAGAACCACTTGCCAGCAAGGGGCTCAGAGCAGGCCCCGTAGCGCTGGATCCATTCAAGGACGTCACCACCCTGAGCCAGCTCCAGAATGATGTATACTCGAGATGTGGTCTCAATGGCCTGATAGAAGTTGATGAGGTACTTGTGCCGCAAGACTTTCATTACCTGACCCCAGAAGAAGGACCCATCAAACCTGGGTAGGGAGAACTGTGATGGCACTCCCAGCCATCTCCTGCCCTCAGCTACTGACTTAGAACTTTGCAATAGGATCAACCCCTCAACCCCAGAGAACTGATGGCCTGTGGTCAAATGCTATGTTTTGCACTTTTACTTTTTGGGGGGCTGGAGGTGAGTGGGTGGATGGGAAAGAGGTTTAACTTACATAAATTTTCCTAGCTGCTAGTGAGACATTCAGTTCTGGTTTAGGGATTTCTGGCCCCACCCCTCGTGGCCATACCCCTTCTGAGAAACCTCAAGCAGCTTAGTACCAAGCTCCAGTTCCCTCTTCCAGCCCCCTTTCCAACCTGTATCTCACGGGGCAGGAACTTGTTAAGATAGTCATCAGAGGCCTTCTTCTTTGATATGATCTTGACTGCCACCATGACCTTCTGCTTTGTGTAGAAAGCCTCATATACTGTCCCATAGGAGCCATTGCCAATGACCTTGCCCACCTCATAACCATATTCATCCATGATGGAGTGGTAGGCTGTGGTGGTTGGTGCTGCCTCTATGACATCTCCCTTCCCCATGGTGTTGGGCTTGCTGAGAGCAGGGAGCTTTACTATTGGAAGCTTCCTATCCAAAGGCCAACACCTTGAGCCGCCGAAGGCTAGGGTATCAAAGTGAAGTAGGTCTCCAGATGTTTGCCTATATAGTCACACAAGTCTGGGATGCTGGGCTCAGCCCTCCACTAGGAAGTTGGAGGGGGAAAGAAAGAGAAGCAGTTCTTTTTGTCTCCACTGGCTGTTGTTACTTTGTCCTTTTGGTTACGGAACTCCTCAAGGTCCCATGTTCTGAATACATCACAATCCACCTCCTATCCATCATTGGCCACAAAACTTGAGAATGAAGTGCAGTTGGAAACATACTCATTCCCAGAGGCACCTTCCACAGTCTGCTGAAACTCCTAAAGATCAGCCCTTTCATTGATATATGAGTACCTACTAAGTACCAGAAGTGTGCTGAATAGTTGGATAAAATGTCACCCAAATGTCATGCCAGACCCTTCCTCCTTCCTCAATCCCTACATACAATCTTTCATCAAATTCTGTCTCTGCTATCTCCTACTTATCTCTTTAATGATACACTCAAGGCTTTCCAAGCCCATTGCAGCCCCCTTAGTTCAATAAGGCCAATAGAGACACTATGATCCTAGAGCTTATAATGCAGCATGAGAAAATGAGAAATACAAGTGTGAAAGTATTGCAACAGTAAGGTATTGAACATGTTCTAGGAAAATCTAACCTTGAAATGCATTCTTATCTTTCATGAGTCAGAACTCTCTAGTTTTTCTCCACATCCTTCTGGTCATTCCTCAGCGTTCACTGAAGCTGTATCTTTCTCCATCCATCCCTTAATCATATCCCAAGTGTTCTATCACAAGCTTTATTTTCTCAAACCTTCACATCCTCCCTTAATCTTGTCCATACCCATGGTGTCAATACTACATTTATGCTGACTGCTCCTAATTTCATCTCCATCCCATATATCTCTGGAGTTCAGATAGAGCAGCCAGTATTACATGGCCATGTCTGCCCCAGGCATGGAACTTACCATATCCGTCTCGAACTTAAACATATCAATAATTGAACTTATTTTCTTCTCTCAGACCTTTCTGTGAGTTGTACACTAATCACCCTTAATTAAGACACTCAAATGTCATCCCAGACTCTCCTGCCTCAGTCCCTACATTCAATCTATCACCAAATCCTATCTCTTCTACCTCCTGATTATCTCTTTGATAATATTCTCATGGCTTTCTGAGCCCACTGCCACTCCCTTAGTTCACGCCTCCATCATCCAACAGATGGCCCCAGCCAGCCTTCTGCTCTCCTCCAGTAGGTCCATCCCAAGTCCAAAGCATAAATCTGATTTTATTTCCATTTGGAACAATTCCGTTTATCCACATTCTCTTCAGGATCAAGTCCTGATTCTTTCATACAGCTTTAAGTCTGATCCTGCTTACCTCCCCAATTTTATTTTTTAACACACACATAATACTCCAAAACTGCTTTTCTGTATTTGTGGCAAACTCCAGATCTCCTTGAGAACTTGGCATAGGAGCTATTTTGTTTTTGTTTTTGTTTTTGTTTTGAGATGGAGTTTCGCTCTTGTTGCCCAGGCTGGAGTGCAATGGTGTGATCTTGACTCACAGCAACCTCCACCTCCTTGGTTCAAGCCATTCTCCCGCCTCAGCCTCCCCAGTAGCTGGCATGCACCACCATGTGAGGCTAATTTTGTATTTTTTAGTAGAGACGGGGTTTCTCCATGTTGGTCAGGCTGGTCTCGAACTCCCGACCTCAGGTGATCACCCACCTCAGCCTCCCAAAATGCTGGGATCACAGCCATGAGCCACCGCGCCCAGCGGAGCTATTTTAAAGAAACCTTAACTGACTGCTCAAGCTTCAGTTAGATATTCCTTCTTCCTGGGTGCTCCCACAGGCCCAATACTTTGTCTGTCACAGCACCTAACATGGTATCTGTAATTGCTTCTCTTACTTCATCTCCCACTAAGCTATATAGGCAGGTCAACTGATGAGAAGACAGATGAATTGTGGAGAACAGAAAAGAGCTGGTTTAGAAAATGAGTAGCATTGGCTCAACTGAGGTTGGAGAACAACTTGTCCATAGATACATATTACAGTTTTGTGATTCTTTTAGCATCTTGGTTATAGGTACTTGAATGTTGATGGATGATTTAGGGTTTTGCTTGGCAGCTGCAGTGAAACAACAATGGGAGAGGGGCATCAAGAACATACACAAGAACGTGGCTGAAATGATGGAATGCGGAATCTAAGCTGCATGGGTAAGGAAGATTATATGGTTTGGATCTGTGTCCCCACCCAAATCTCATGGTCAATTGTAATCTGCAACGTTGGAGGTGGGGCCTGGTGGGAGGTAATTGGATCACGGAGGTGGGTTTCTGATGAATGTTTAGCACCACCCTCTTGAAGTGAGTTATCATGAGATGTGGTCATTTAAAAAAGTGTGTAGCACCTCCCCCTTTGCCCTCTTGCTCCTGCTCCCACTGTGTGAGATGCTTGCTCCCCCTTCGCCTTCTGCCATGATTGTAAGCTTCCTGAGGCCTTCCCAGAAGCAGATGCCAGCATTATGTTTCCTGTACAGCCTGCAGAACCACAAGCCAATTAAAGCTCTTTTCTTATAAATTACCCAGTCTCAGGTATTTCTTTATAACAAGGCAGCTGACACAGAAGACAAGCTAGAAACTGGCCAAAGGGGCAGAGGGAGGAGTTGCAGGTGTCACTGGAATGGAAAAACAAGTTTGGTAGGAATTGAGAGCATGAGAAGAACAGGAGGTTGTGGTCACAGAGTTGTTATTTAGATTTAAGATTTTGAGGCCAGGCGCAGTGGCTCACGCCTGTAATCCCAGCACTTTGGGAGGCCAAGGCTGGTGGATTGCTTGAGGTTAGGAGTTCAAGATCAGCCTAACCAACATGATGAAACTCATCTCTACTAAAAATACAAAAATTAGCTGGGTGTGGTGGCAGGCGCCTGTAATCCCAGCTACTTGGGAGGTAGAGTCAGGAGAATCTCTTGAAGCCAGGAGGCAGAGGTTGCAGTGAGCCGAGATCATGCCACTGTACTTCAGCCTGGGCTACAGAGTGAGACTTTGTCTGGAAAAAAAAAAATGCTGGAAGATCGCGCCACTGCACTCTAGCCTGGGCAACAGAACGAGACTCCATCCAAAAAAAAAAAAAAACCAGGAAAAAAAGATTTTGTGTGGTGGGTGTATTAGACCGTTCTTGCATTGCTATAAAGAAATACCAGGCCAGGCGTGGTGGCTCACACCTGTAATCCCAACATTTTGGGAGGCTGAGGCAGAGAGATTACAAGGTCAGAATATCAAGACCATCCTGGCCAACATGGTGAAACCCCGTCTCTACTAAAGATACAAAAATCAGCTGGGCGTGGTGGTGCATGCCTGTAGTACCAGCTACTCTGGAGGCTGAGGCAGAAGAATCACTTGAACCCAGGAGTGGGAGGTTGCAGTAAGCCACGATCACACCACTGCACTCTAGCTTGGCAACACAGCAAGACTCCGTCTCAAAAAAAAAAGAGGTTTAATTGGCTCACCGTTCTGCAGGCTGTGTAGCAAGCGTGGTGCTGGCTCAGCTCATGGGGAGGCCTCAGAAAGCTTACAATCAAAACGGAAGGTGAAGGGGAAAGCAGGGACGTCACAGGGTGAGAATGGGAGTGTGAGACAGAGTTGTGGGGGAGGTGCCACACACTTTTAAACAACCAGATCTTGCGATAACTCATAGGGTGAATACTACACCAAACCATGAGGGGTCCACCCCCATGATCCAAAAACCTCCCACCAGGACCTACCTACAGCATTGGAGATTACATTTCAACATGAGATTCGGGCAAGGATAACTATCCCAACTATATCAGCGGGGGACAGAGGGGCAGAGGAAAGAACAAGGGAAGAATCCAAATTCTTATATCTTCCATCCTCCAGAACAGAACAAATACTTCAAGAACAGATCATGCCACAGGCCAGCAATAAATTCCTATTTATTGACAGTCTGACCTTGCTGGCAGGATGGTTCCAAAGTTCTGCTGGAAACCAGCTCTACATCCTCAATTTAGCAAGATGAGCAGTTTTCCAGGGCACACCATGGTAAGGGGGCCCACCCAATCCTGCCCATCTGATCCCACAGGCTGGCCCCTGGATAGGTAACTTGGTGGCAACTCTAGTCTCTCATCATGTACAGGGGGTAAACCAGTTCATGCAAGGATCATGTCATGTATTAAGCTGCCTAATATATACAAAAACACTGCTAGGCCCTGAAGAAACAGAGATGAATAAATTACAGTCTTCCTGTGAGGAGTTTGAAATTAGCAAGGGAGACAGACACATAAGAAGTAAAATAACCATACAGTGAGATATGCTATAAACAAACCTGGCAGGAGATGTAAGGGAAGGCTTTATAGAGATTTGCACTGTTAAAAAAAAAAAAAGGGTAAGGCCGAGTGCGGTGGCTTACACCTGTAATCCCAGCACTTTGGGAGGTTGAGGTGGGCGGATCACAAAGTCAGGAGTTCAAGACCAGCCTGGCCAATATGGTGAAACCTCGTCTCTACTAAAAAATACAAAAATTAGCCAGGCGTGGTGGTGCGCACCTGTAGTCCCAGCTACTCTGGAGGCTGGGGCAGAAGAATCACTTGAACTTGGGAGGTGGAGGCTGCAGTGAGCTGAGATCACACCACTGCACTCCAGCCTGGTTGACAGTGAGACTCTGTCTCAAAAAAAAAAAAAAAAAAAAAAAAAAAAATGGCCAGGTGTGGTGGCTCACACCTGTAATCCCAGCACTTTGGGAGGTGGAGGCGGGCAGATCACAAGTTCAGGAGATGGAGACCATCCTGGCTAACACTGTGAAAACCTGTCTCTACAGAAAATACAAAAACAAAAATTAGTTGGGCGTGGTGGTGGGCATCTGTACTCCCAGCTACTTGGGAGGCTGAGGCGGGAGAATGGCGTGAACCCAGGAGGCCGAGCTTGCAGTGAGCCGAGATCACGCCACTGCACTCCAGCCTAGGCGACAGAGCAAGACTCCGTCTCAAAAAAAAAAAAAGGATAAGTAGGGAATAGGAGATTGGGTGGTTTAGGCAGGAGGAACAATATGAGGCTTGTAGGCTTGAGAGAATATGATATTCAGTATTTCTATTTGAATACAGGATAGGGTTCCAGAAGGGGAATGTACCTCGAGAAGTAATTAGGATCCAGGTCTGAGCGGTCTCATATGCCAGGCTATTTTGACTTTACCTTGTGTGCTCATATAATCTGGGTATACATCAAAATGAGTGCTGGCCGGTCGTGGTGGCTCACGCCTGTAATCCCAGCACTTTGGGAGGCCGAAGCAGGCAGATTACGAGGTCAGGAGATCAAGACCATCCTGGCTAACACGGTGAAACCCTGTCTCTACTAAAAAATACAAAAAAATTAGCCAGGCGTGGTCCGGGCGCCTGTAGTCCCAGCTACTTGGGAGGCTGAGGCAGGAGAATGGCATGAACCTGGGAGGTGGAGCTTGCAGTGAGCCGAGATTGCGCCACTGCACTCCAGCCTGGGAGACAGAGCAAGACTCTGTCTCAAAAAACAAACAAACAAACAAAAAAACAACAACGAAAACAAAATCAGTGCTTATTTTTTTGAGACAGAGTTTGGTTCTTGTTGCCCAGACTGGAGTGCAATGGTACAGTCTCAGATCACCGCAACCTCCGCCTCCCGGGTTCAAGCGATTCTCCTGCCTCAGCCTCCCAAGTAGTTGGGATTATAGGCATGAGCCACCACGCCCGGCTAATTGTTTTGTATTTTTAGTAGAGACGTGGTTTCACCATGTTGGCCGGGCTGGTCTCGAACTCCTGACCTCAGGTGATCCACCCACCTCGGCTTCCTAAAGTGCTGGGATTACAGGTGTGAGCCACTGAGCCCGGCCTCAGTGCTTGCTTTAAAGAAAAGAAAAGAAAATGCTGATGACCAGGTAACCCCTCCCCTGAGAATCCTGATTTTAAAAAAGTAGAGAACTTTTATATCTAGCTGGAGGATCGTATGTGCACCAGTCAGCACTCTGTGTCTAGCTCAGGGTTTGTGAATACACCAATTGGTACTCTGTATCTAGCTAACCAAATGGAGACTTGGAGGACTAGCACTCTGACTCTGTGTCTAGCTCAAGGATTGTAAATGCACCAATCGGCACTCTGTGTCTAGCTCAAGGTTTGTAAATACACCAATCAGTACTCTGTGTCTAGCTCAAAGTTTGTAAACATACCAATTGGTACTCTGTATCTAGCTAACACCGTATCTAGCTAACTAGCACTCTGTGACCCTGTGTCTAGCTCAAGGATTGTAAACGTACCAATCAGCATTCTGTCAAATCAGACCAATCAGCTCTCTGTAAAATGGACCATCAGCAGGATGTGGGTGGGGCCAGATAAGGGAATAAAAGCAGGCTGGCCGAGCCAGCAGTGGCAACCCGCTGGGGTCCCCTTCCACCCTGTGGAGGTTTTGTTCTTTCACTCTGTAATAAATCTTGCTGCTGCTCACTCTGGGTCCACGCTGCCATGAGCTGTAACACTCAAGGCGAAGGTCTGCAGCTTCATTCCTGAAGCCAGCAAGACTACAAACCCACCGGGAAGAACAAACAACTCCTGAGGCACTTCCTTTAAGAGCTGTAACACTCACCACAAGGTCTACAGCTTCACTCCTGACAGCAAGACCACGAACCCGCCAGAAGGAAGCAGCTCCAGACACATCTGAACGTCTGAAGGAATAAACTCCGGACACACCATCTTTAAGAACTGTAACACTCAATGTGAGGGTCCACGGCTTCCTTCTTGAAGTCAGTGAGACCAAGAACCCACCAATTTCGGACACACTGGGATTACAGGTGTGAGCCCACTGTGCCCGACCTCAGTTCTTTTTCTAACTACAAAATTCACTGATTGTCTAAAAAACTCCACCATCTACTTCTTTGACCCTCACCTATGTCTGCAGGGAGATGAACTGGGTCATAAAGGGCAGTAATTGTAGAAGCAGGTAAATTAAGGGCTTTTCAGGCCAGAAGTCATTTGTGATTTTTCCACTGTGCTTCTTCCCCTGGGGAGAGAGAACCTTAAGTCCACTTCCTTACACGTTGCTCCCAGGTGGCAAAACAGAAGTCACTACTCAAAGGTCCAATTTTCAAGGGGAACTCCCTAGACGGCAGATCCCCTTTAAAGTCGCTGAGATAAACACAAGGGTAAACTTTTTCAAAATAATCTGCCATACAAAGTTAAGAGAAGCCCAAAGACATACACAGTGATAAATAAGAACAAAAACATAGAAGAAGACTAACAGACCGCGAGATACTTTACCAATTAACAATAACCGTGTCAGGCTGCCCAACTCAGAGAGTGAAAGGACAGACACCCTCTCTCCTTGGGCGCCTCTGCGCCAGACCGGGTTTCGGCTTGCTTATGGTGGGGCACTGAACGCTCACTGTGCGGCCAGGGAAGTCTCCAGCATAGCCTCTGGAAGACATTCCTATTACATATTTATTACTTTGGCGCGGGCCATTCGTGACAGGTGGGAGAGGAGTGAGGTGAGATTCAGACGGTGGGACCCTTGCATGGGACAGATGCCCAGAGCCCCTTCCCCGGTTGGGGGGCCACGAACCGCCTCGCAGGGCTCAGCAGCTGGTGGTTCAGCCGGCAAGTGCCTCGAACAAAGCCGCCGCCTGCGCTCCATCTCCCCGGCCCTCGCTAGGCTCTTGCCTGCGGGTACACCTCTCGGGCCTCGGCCAGGGCGAGCCTCCTGGCCAAGAGCTCTCAAACCCCAAATCTTTCCCGGAGCAAGCGAGCGGCCTAGATGCCACTCCTCTCCCGAAGGGGCGTCAGGGTCCTGGCTGCCAGGCCTCAGGCCCCTCCCCGGGAAGCCGTCGCGAAGGGGTCCCCAGGGGCTGCAGCGTCTAAGGCCCTCTACATTCAATGCAACGAGCTTTCCGCCAGGCTGAGGTCCCCGCCGCTGAGGGCGGAAGTGGTAAGACTGACGTGTCCTGGGCCGCGCTGCCGATCGCCGGGAGGACCCCCGCCTTGCCCAGGACGGGCGGGGCGAGCCGAGCCTCACGGGGTCGCCGGAGCTGGGCCGGGCCTCCAGATGGAGAAGGCGCAGCGGGGAGTTCTTGAGTGAGCCAGAGCTGTGTCCAGCGCGGTGTAGCCGCAGCTGCAGCTGTCAGGCGCAGCAGCGGGCAACCCCGTGGAGGTCGGTTGGCAGGTCCTCTCCAACCCGCTGCTACCGCGCCGCTCTGGTAGAGACCCCGGCAGGAGCCCAAGGGCAGCTACGGGGCCGCGGAGGCCGCTGGCGCCGCCTCGGCCAGCCCTTCCCGCGCGGTGAGGACCTCGGGGCTATGGCGGGAAGGGACCCGAGGTGCGAGACCGCGCGGCGTTGTCATGGAAACGGGCCAGGGCGCGAAATAGAGGCCCCGGGTCGGACGGGCTGCGGGAGGGATGAACCCCAGGTTGGGAGGATGAGAGAGCAGAAGTGGAGCGGTGTCTTTGGGATAGAGAGAGGCGGGGTAGGGTGGGGGCGGGGAGGGGGTCAATGGGAGCAAGTGGAGCCAGGGGACCTCAGTTCGAGGCACCTGACCTGGGGTTTCTGTAACCTCCCTGGTTTCTGTAACCTCAGGATTCCCCCAAACAGGTTCCACTGCCTTAAGGATGACAGTCATAGGGAACCCTCGAAGTTGGAGCTGCCAGTGGTTGCCAATCCTGATACTGTTGCTGGGCACAGGCCATGGGCCAGGGGTGGAAGGCGTGACACACTACAAGGCCGGCGACCCTGTTATTCTATATGTCAACAAAGTGGGACCCTACCATAACCCTCAGGAAACTTACCACTACTATCAGCTTCCAGTTTGCTGCCCTGAGAAGATACGTCACAAAAGCCTTAGCCTGGGTGAAGTGCTGGATGGGGACCGAATGGCTGAGTCTTTGTATGAGATCCGCTTTCGGGAAAACGTGGAGAAGAGAATTCTGTGCCACATGCAGCTCAGTTCTGCACAGGTCAGCCTCTCCACATTGGCTATCATGTAGCCCTCCTTCCCAGAGACTAACAGTGCCTTACATATATGGTTCAGGGTACCTTTATGGAAATTGTCTGATTTGATTCTAACTACAATACAACCCAGTGTGGCAGGCAGGGTAGGTGATGCTATTCTAATTCAGTTGACTAAGTTACGAACTTGCTTAGAAGTTACTTTTTTCAAGATTACATTGACAGTGAATTGCAGAACTGATATCAGAGCCCAGGGTTTCTTACTGCAAGCTTCTCTGTTGGTCATGAGGTCCCAACTATCAGTCCTACATATTTCTGTTTCCTTCCATGCCTACCTCTTGGCTGTTTCTTAACTGTTTTCCTGTAGTCTCTACCTAACCTTCCCTGTCATGCTTTTTCTTTAGTGAATCCTGGTACTTCTTAGTCCACTCCAGACTTCCTTACACCTTACCACTCTCCTTTTTCTAGGCTTTAACCCTGTCAAGTCATACTTGCTCTTTCTTTTGGAGAATCTCAACATACTGGAGTCTAATCCAGTGATTGTCAACAGGGAACACTTTTGTTCCCCAAGGGACATTTAGCAATGTCTGGAGACATTTTTTATTGTTACAGCTGGGGGTACTACCAGCATGTAATGGGAAGAGGCCAGGAAAGCTACATCCTACAGTGCATGGGACAACCCCACTATGACAAGCTCCACCTTCTGGGTTCGTGCCATTCTCCTGCCTCAGCCTCCCGAGTAGCTGGGACTACAGGTGCCCGCCACCATGCCCGGCTAATTTTTTGTATTTTTAGTAGAAACGGGGTTTCACCGTGTCAGCCAGTATGGTCTCCATCTCCTGACCTTGTGATCCGCCCGCCTCGGCCTCCTAAAGTGCTGGGATTACAGGCATGAGCCACCGCACCTGGCCAATCCCAGCACTTTGGGAGGCCGAGGTGGGCCGATCATGAGGTCAGGAGTTTGAGACTAGCCTGGCCAACATGGTGAAACCTGTCTCTATTAAAAATACAAAAATGAGCTGGGTGTGGTGGTGGGTACCTGTAATCCCAGCTACTCGGGAGGCTGGGGCAGAATTGCTTGAACCCAGGAGGCAGAGACTGCAGTAAACCGAGATTGCACCACTGCACTCCAGCCTGGGTGACAGAGCAAGACTCCATCTCGAAAAAAAAGAACTGTCCACCCCAAAATATCAGTAGTGCTGAAGGTGAGAAACTTTGCTCTAACTCTCTGCCTGGGGAGGTCTTGTGTGACCAACTCCTGACTTGCTCTTTATAGGTGGAGCAGCTGCGCCAGGCCATCGAAGAACTGTACTACTTTGAATTTGTGGTAGATGACTTGCCAATCCGGGGCTTTGTGGGCTACATGGAGGAGAGCGGCTTCTTGCCACACAGCCACAAGATAGGACTCTGGACCCATTTGGACTTCCACCTAGAATTTCATGGAGACCGAATTATATTTGCCAATGTTTCAGTGCGGGACGTCAAGCCCCACAGCTTGGATGGGTTACGACCTGATGAGTTCCTAGGCCTTACCCACACTTATAGCGTGCGCTGGTCTGAGACTTCAGTAGAGCGTCGGAGTGACAGGCGCCGTGGTGATGATGGTGGTTTCTTTCCTCGAACACTGGAAATCCATTGGTTGTCCATCATCAACTCCATGGTGCTTGTGTTTTTACTGGTGGGTTTTGTGGCTGTCATTCTAATGCGTGTGCTTCGGAATGACCTGGCTCGGTACAACTTAGATGAGGAGACCACCTCTGCAGGTTCTGGTGATGACTTTGACCAAGGTGACAATGGCTGGAAAATTATCCATACAGATGTCTTCCGCTTCCCCCCATACCGTGGTCTGCTCTGTGCTGTGCTTGGCGTGGGCGCCCAGTTCCTGGCCCTTGGCACTGGTGAGGTGATAAAAATGAATTGGGGATTTATCTCATGGGGTAGAACTAGGTATGGAGTTTGTTCAGAAAAGGTCTGTGGATCTTCTATCCAGAGGGGCAGACCTAAGGGATAAGGTGGCTCTAGCAAGGATGCGCGTATTCTATTGTAGATTTTCTGGATAGCAAAACTGGGGAAGATTGTTTTGCTGGAGGCCCTGGGTCTGGGAGAAGGGGGGCTGATTCCTCTGAAGTTGCTAGAAGAGACACAGGTAAGGCCTAACATGGGCTTTCCACTACCGTCCTGCAGGCATTATTGTCATGGCACTGCTGGGCATGTTCAATGTGCACCGTCATGGGGCCATTAACTCGGCAGCCATCTTGTTGTATGCCCTGACCTGCTGCATCTCTGGCTACGTGTCCAGCCACTTCTACCGGCAGATTGGAGGCGAGCGTTGGGTGTGGAACATCATTCTCACCACCAGTCTCTTCTCTGGTGAGGACATTCCTTTCCCTGGTGGGCCTTTCTGGACTTAGGAATTAAGAATACATTGTGGCTGGGCACAGTAGCTCACACCTGTAATCCTAGCACTTTGGGAGACCGAGGCCGGAGGACCACTCGAGTCCAAAAGTTTGAGACAAGCCTAGGCAACATAGTGAGACCCTGTCTCTATAACAAAAAATTAGCTGGGCATGGTGGTTTACATCTGTAATTCCAGCTACTTGGGAGGCTGAGGCAGGAGGATTGCTTGAGTCTAGGGAGCCTGGGAGGTTGAGGCTACAGTGAGCCATGATTGCACCACTGCACTCTAGCTGGGGTGACAGAGTGAGACTGTCTCAAAAAAAAAAAGAACACATCATAGAACTTGGGATAGAGTCAGGATGAGGCTTGAAGGGAAGGAATATTGTAAAAGAAACAAGAAAACCAAAAAAGACAAGAATGCACTTCTTTTGAATAGTTTAACATTATAAAGCCCTCGCTGGGCGCGGTGGCTCACGCCTGTAATCCCAGCACTTTGGGAGGCCGACGGTGGGCAGATCACAAGGTCAGGAGATCGAGACCATCCTAGTTAACAAGGTGAAACCCTGTCTCTACTAAAAATACAAAAATAAACATTAGCCGGGCATGGTGGCAGGCACCTGTAGTCCCAGCTACTCGGGAGGCTGAGGCAGGAGAACGGCGTGAACCCGGGAGGCAGAGCTTGCAGTGAGCCGAGATCGCGCCACTGCACTCCAGCCTGGGCGACAAAGCGAGACTCTGTCTCAAAAAAATAAAAATAAATAATATGTCCTAGGCAGTGTGGTAAGCACTCAGCAATAACTGTGTGAAGTAGGTAATATTTCCATTCCACAGATGAGGAAACTGAACTAAAGGCTGCTTAAGTAACTTGTCTGAGATTACACTCCTAAAAAGTAGTGAACCAGGTTTCAGCAGTCTGACTTGTATTCTCACCCATTACACTAAAGTAACACCCTTTAATTTTTATTTTGAAGGTGGGCCCACTCTAAGCTTTCAAACCAGATTGCCCTTTCAAAGGCAGTAGTAGTCCCTGTTCTGAACCCTTTTTGTTCCCAATCCTATGTGTCTGATTTATATCCCATCACATTTATATTTGAACCAAGGCTTTCTGAAAACAGGGCCTTAATCCAAAGAAATGTCTCATGCTAGGAATTACCAACTCCAAGGCAAGACAGGCCCCTGGAGGCAGGTGGATTTGTGTTACTCTCAGATTATGTAGTAGCTAACTGGATCCTTAATGACACCGGGATGGGGGGTGGTGGTGGTAAGATTAAGAGCAAAGAGGCCAGGCACGGTGGCTCAGGCCTGTGATCCCAGCACTTTGGGAGGCTGAGGTGGGTGGATCAAGAGGTCAGGAGATCGAGACCATCCTGGCTAACACGGTGAAACCCCGTCTCTATTAAAAATACAAAAAAATTAGCCGGGTGTGGTGGCACATGCCTGTAATCCCAGCTACTCGGGAGGCTGAGGCAGGAGAATGGCGTGAACCCGGGAGGCAGAGCTTGCAGTGAGCGGAGATCATGCCACTGCACTCCAGCCTGGGCAACAGAGTGAGACTCTGTCTCAAAAAAAAAACAAAAAAAAAAAAACAAAGAGTAACGGGATCTGAAAGGGTGGAAGTGAAGGCAGTTGACTCTGTAGGGACATCCAGGAGCATGAGTCTGCTGTTAAGAGTGGCAGGCTGCTTCACCCCCCTCCCCTTTTGGTCCTGGATATAAGTGGGTACCCTTAGAGATGTAGCTCCTAGTGTTGACCCTCCCTCCGGGGGCCATCCCTGCAGTGCCTTTCTTCCTGACGTGGAGTGTGGTGAACTCAGTGCACTGGGCCAATGGTTCGACACAGGCTCTGCCAGCCACAACCATCCTGCTGCTTCTGACGGTTTGGCTGCTGGTGGGCTTTCCCCTCACTGTCATTGGAGGCATCTTCGGGAAGAACAACGCCAGCCCCTTTGATGCACCCTGTCGCACCAAGAACATCGCCCGGGAGATTCCACCCCAGCCCTGGTACAAGTCTACTGTCATCCACATGACTGTTGGAGGCTTCCTGCCTTTCAGGTATCCTCCCTTTATTCCATGGCTATCACTCTCAGGTTCCTGACCTCAACTTTTCCTGTCCCTACTCATCCAGTACCCTAACCCAACCCGCTGATCCCTGGTTCAGTGGTACCATTCAGAGATCATTAAATGGTTCCTCCTATCTCCAAGCAGGACTGAGCTTGAATCAGTTCAGATATAAGAGTGTCTCACTTATAGGGGCCTCCAGAGACATCTCCCCCTTCACCTTCCTGGTTTCTGACTTTAGTGTCTGTGGACATCATGTGTGGTTTAAAGCCCATTTGATGATCCATTTACTTTGTTGAATACCTCTTTGTGCCAGGCAAAGAATGAAGTGGAAAGTAAAATGAATAAGATCCCTGCCCTCAATCTATTAGGGAAGATATTCTTGAAGTGAGAGCAGCTAATCATAGGCAAAAAAATCCCCATGAAGCCAGGAGATCTGGGGCAGAGAGTGAACTCACTTTTCACAATGACCCAGCAACATGGGAGAGGGTGGGGGCTGGATTTCAGTCCAGCCACTGTGCACAGCCCTTTAATGCTGTGTATCATCTCTTTTCTTCACAGTGCCATCTCTGTGGAGCTGTACTACATCTTTGCCACAGTATGGGGTCGGGAGCAGTACACTTTGTACGGCATCCTCTTCTTTGTCTTCGCCATCCTGCTGAGTGTGGGGGCTTGCATCTCCATTGCACTCACCTACTTCCAGTTGTCTGGGGAGGATTACCGCTGGTGGTGGCGATCTGTGCTGAGCGTTGGCTCCACTGGCCTCTTCATCTTCCTCTACTCAGTTTTCTATTATGCCCGGCGCTCCAACATGTCTGGGGCAGTACAGACAGTAGAGTTCTTTGGCTACTCCTTACTCACTGGTTATGTCTTCTTCCTCATGCTGGGCACCATCTCCTTTTTTTCTTCCCTAAAGTTCATCCGGTATATCTATGTTAACCTCAAGATGGACTGAGTTCTGTGTGGCAGAAGTATTGCTGTTCTCTCCCTTTCTTCATGCCTCCTTGAGCTCTCCTACCAGCTTCTCTTCTGATTGACTGAATTGTGTGATGGCATTGTTGCCTTCTCCTTTGCCCTTTGGGCCTTCCTTCCCCAGAGAGGGCCTGGAAATTATAAATCTCTATTACATAAGGAGTATATATTTGAAATTTTTAAGTTGCCTTTAGTTTTGGTCCTGATTTTTCTTTTTACAATTATCAAAATAAAATTTGTTAAGAAAAAGGATCATGTAGTTGGAGGTTTTGGTCTGGATATAGGAACTCCAGCCCCGCGGTTAAGGGCACGGTCCTTTAGAAAGCCGAGCTGGCCACTGAATGCCCGAAGCTTGAGTTCTCCAACCCAACTTGGGAACTCCCGGCGTGGGGAACCTACATTGCCAGAGCTGGGTTTCCGCGACTCAGCCGGTGCTCAGCATAACGGAAGTGGAGGAGTCGGACCTCTTTGTGGGAAGTGAATTGAATCACCTTGGCAACCCTCGGGGCGTGTGGCAACGCCCTTTCCGCCGGAAGTGGGTGTCAGAGCCTCCACGTGCTGTCCCTCCCCCTCCCCTTTTCGGCCCAGTAGCGGCGGCTCAGCTGCTGCCATGGAGCCCGCCGGCCTGGAGCAGCTCCTACGGGAGCTGCTGCTGCCGGACACCGAGCGCATCCGTCGGGTACGGGAGTAGGCATAACCGGGCCAGGGCGAGCGGGAGGTTGCGGGAAAGACCCGACTCTCACCCCTAGCTTCCCCCCAGGCCACGGAACAGCTCCAGATCGCTCTTCGGGCCCCCGCCGCTTTGCCGGCTCTCTGCGACCTGCTGGCCTCGGCGGCCGACCCCCAGGTGAGACCCCTGACTCTCCCCTCCGAGCTTCCCACTGTACGCCACTGGTCAAGCCCCAGTATCCGCCCCCTGCGGTCCGCTCAGCACCCTCCTGCCCGGACCCCCACGTGCTTGTTTCCTCGTCCTAGATCCGCCAGTTTGCGGCGGTGCTGACCCGCAGACGACTGAACACCCGCTGGCGACGGCTGGCGGCGGAGCAACGGGAGAGGTGGGTTGGGCCTGGATTGGGGCGGGGCCAGGCGGAGACTTTTCTTGGGCAGTCTGTGTACCAAACACCTGCCCCCTGTGTTCCAGCCTCAAGTCCCTGATCCTGACGGCCCTGCAGAGAGAAACAGAGTAAGTACCTACCCCCTTTTCTCGGGATCCTGACGACCTTGTCGGGGTTTCTGCCTTCCCTTTCAGTTCCAGGCTGGGACTTGTGGGGCAGGGACTTCAGTTCTAGACCCAAGGTGGAGTGAGAATTTTAAGGCTGTTTTGAAGACTGAAGTTCTTGAGGAAGGGTGACTATGATCTGCCAAACTCAAGTCAGAAGAATAAGACTGAAATTCGGGCTAGTAAGACTGAACTTACCAGGTTACATGCCCGCAGTGCTGCTGGGCTCCCTCTGAGGTGCTGTCTCATGTGTCCCAACTTGGTAAAGACCCTGTGCCCACACCTCCTGAAAGTTTCTCTCCTGGCTGCCCCATTGTGCCTGGCCACTATGTGCAGAGGAAGGTATTGGAGAGTGATAGAGGAGATCTCTCCTGTTTGCAGGCACTGTGTGAGCCTCAGCCTGGCCCAGCTTTCAGCCACCATTTTTCGAAAGGAAGGCCTGGAGGCCTGGCCACAGCTTTTGCAGCTTCTTCAGCACAGTACCCACAGCCCCCACAGCCCAGAGAGAGAGGTACCATCACATGGTTGGCAGGAGGGAGGGACTAAGAGGTGGGATAGACCATGTAAGCTTGCTCTCCAATCCTCTATTCTTGGACAGATGGGGCTTTTGCTGCTAAGTGTGGTGGTGACCTCCCGGCCCGAGGCCTTCCAGCCCCACCACCGGGAGCTGCTTCGGCTTCTGAATGAGACTCTTGGTGAGGTGGGCTCTCCTGGGCTGCTCTTCTACTCCCTGCGCACTCTGACCACCATGGCCCCCTACCTCAGCACTGAAGACGTGGTGAGATGTGGGCCCTCGTATCTTTGACTCCCTTTCCTCAGGCCTTCATGTCCTCATCTGTAAAAGTTACAAAACTGCTTTGGATTCTTTACCTGCCTGTGGCCCTTCCTGACAATTGAGAGGGGATGCTGTAGGTGGGCCTGGCTATTATGCCTGGGCTCCTCCTCGCAATTCAGGCTATGAGGAAGCTGTCAGCTGCTGGGGTGTGAGATTAGGCTGCATCATGCTGTCTGTGATGTGTCCCTCAGCCTCTCGCTCGGATGTTGGTGCCCAAGCTGATCGTGGCTGTGCAGACTCTGATCCCCATAGATGAGGTGAGGACAGGTGGGCAGGAGCTCTGTTGGAAGAAGAGTGCAAAAGTGACCAGCTTGGCCCACTGAAGAAGAGCATGGTAACCTTGTGCCTTGTTTGTCAGGCAAAGGCCTGTGAGGCCCTTGAGGTTTTGGATGAACTGTTGGAGTCAGAGGTGCCCATCATCACCCCCTACCTCTCTGAGGTCCTCACATTCTGCCTGGAGGTGAGCCTGGAGTGTACATGGCCCCTGCTACATGCTCTGTTGGGACTTTCCTTCCCTGTCTCTGATTCTTATTATTCTCTGGACAGGTGGCTAGAAATGTGGCCCTGGGCAATGCGATACGCGTACGTGTTCTCTGCTGCCTCACTTTCTTGGTCAAAGTCAAGAGCAAGGTGAGTGAGTGCCCATTGACACACATCACCCCACCCACTCTCCACCCTTAGTCTCACTCCTGGGACTTTCGGTTCATCTCAGGGTATCTAAAGTACTGTGGGGGTTCAAGCCTTGGCCTAGCCTCACCCCAGCTCCTGCCTGGGAGATTGGGAATTTTCTGTCGGACCCTTTATGGCCTGGAAGACTGGAATTTTTAATGTGAGCCCATCCTGGGAGCAGATTCTTAGGGACACTGTTCCACCTTCTCTGTCAAGGCCTTACTGAAGAATCGTCTCCTGCCACCCTTGCTACACACCCTTTTCCCCATTATGGCTGCTGAGCCCCTGCCAGGCCAGTTGGATCCTGAGGACCAGGATTCAGAAGAGGAAGAGTTGGAGATTGAGCTGATGGGGGAGACTCCCAAGCATTTTGCTGTACAGGTGAGATGTGGGGCAGGACAGAGGGGGAAGGTGTTAGGTGGCTGTGGGAGGTTGGGGAGGCAGAGATGGAGTCGAGCAAAGTAAGTCTCCCCATCCTATCTTAGGTTGTGGACATGCTGGCGCTACACCTGCCCCCCGACAAGCTCTGTCCCCAGCTGGTAAGTGTGGCTCTGTCCTTCTGGTGTCCCTACCTCCAAGTGTGCCTAGTCCCCTGAGGCCAAGGACGTTTAGACCCTGGGAGGTGTGAAGGTCTATTTCCACAGGAATGGGCAGGCTCTTGCTGGGGTTTCAGAAGCGTGCCACATGCTTCCCTAGATGCCCATGCTGGAAGAGGCCTTGCGGAGCGAGAGCCCATACCAGCGCAAGGCTGGACTCCTGGTGCTGGCCGTGCTGTCTGACGGAGCTGGTGACCACATAAGGCAGAGGTATCTATTCCCCTATCCCAGGGTGAGGGTTGCCCACGGGGAGGACCATGGCTGTCATGGTTTACGCTTGTTGTTCAAGCTTATTTATCAACAGCATTTTCCCCCATTCTCAAAAGTGTCCTGGCTTAGAAGATAAATGACATGGCTTCCCCGCCGTAGGGATCAGGGGCTGCTGCCCACCCTCTGGTGACAGGAAAAGCCTTGTTTTTTCCAGGGAAAATGAAGAGAACAGGTCAGCCTAGGGCTGTCAGGTATAGCTCCTCAGCCTGTGTCCTCTTGTCCTGCCCTATTCAGACTGCTGCCCCCACTGCTGCAGATCGTGTGCAAGGGCCTGGAGGACCCCTCGCAAGTTGTACGCAATGCTGCGCTATTTGCCCTGGGCCAGTTCTCAGAAAACCTACAGGTGAACCAGGCTGAATGTGGGAGCCACCACTTGAATGTCTCCTTCCCCTCACCTTTCATCTCTTCAAGCATCCCTGCTGCCCTCGCACTCTTGTATGTGCCCTGCAGGTGAACCTGACTCAAGCCCTGCTTGCTCCCTCCCCCAGCCCCATATCAGCAGCTATTCAAGGGAGGTGATGCCACTGCTCCTCGCCTACCTGAAGTCGGTGCCTCTTGGACACACACACCACCTAGCCAAGGCCTGCTATGCCCTGGAGAATTTCGTGGAGAACTTAGGTAGTGATGGCAGTGGGGAGCTTGGGGGAGGGGGATGAGGCAGCGGCTTTGGCTGAATGTGCAGGATGTGCATCTCCTTGCATTGCTGCCTATGGTGGGGGAAAGCGTGTGATGGCACCACAAAGGGGTTTCCGCCTGGAGGGAGGTGGGCATGCAGGTAGGAGATCTGGGTTGGTTGATAGAGGAGCATCCTTTCCCACAGGGCCCAAAGTGCAGCCCTACCTTCCGGAGCTTATGGAATGCATGCTGCAGCCTCTGAGGAGCCCCAGCAGTCCCCGGGCCAAGGAGCTGGCTGTGAGCGCCCTAGGAGCCATTGGTGAGGAGAGGCAGGAGGCAGGGATGTGGGGTTCACCCAAAGGCCCTGTGGCTGGTGGTCCCTGCCCTTTCCAGCTCTGATTCTGTCCTTCCATCCTGCAGCTACAGCTGCCCAGGCCTCGCTGCTGCCCTACTTCCCTGCCATCATGGAGCACCTGCGGGAATTCCTGTTAACAGGCCGTGAGGACCTTCAGCCTGTGCAGATCCAGAGCCTGGGTGAGTGAGAGGCTCCCAGGTGGGGATCCCAGTGCCAGCAAAGGGCCGATGCTCACCTGGTGTTGACAGAGATTGCCCCCACGGGAGTACGGATGTCTTCCTTCTCATCAAAGGGGGTGTTCTTCACCCTGTACCAAGGGGTAGGGGGGGATTTCTGAATCCCTCCCAGCTACCACCTTTGGTCCTATAGCCCACCTCCACCTCCTGGTGCTAATGGAGCCCTTGCTCCCACAGAGACACTGGGAGTGCTGGCACGAGCGGTGGGGGAGCCCATGAGGCCGCTGGCTGAGGAATGCTGCCAGCTGGGTCTGGGCCTCTGCAACCAGGTAGACGACCCTGACTTGCGGCGCTGCACGTGAGTGATCCCTCACCCTGCCTATGCCCTTGTCCCCACCCCTCCTTTCTGCCCACTGGACCCACTGGAATCCCCACCCCAGACTCTAGTCCTCTGGTTCGGACCATAGCCAGGTGTTCCCGGGCTCCCCCATCCTGTCTGGTGGTAGCAAGCAGGACCATACAGCTTCTTCTGCCTGCTTTGACCAGGTACAGCCTATTTGCCGCCTTATCGGGTCTGATGGGCGAGGGCCTGGCACCCCACTTGGAACAGATCACCACGCTCATGCTGCTGTCACTGCGTTCTACCGAGGGCATTGTGGTGAGCAGAGGGTGGGCTGGGCCAGGCCAGCCCTGCAATGGGATTTATCTCCTGGGCCTAGCTGAGCCAAAGTCCTTGCCATGCCTCCACTCCAGCCTCAGTATGACGGGAGCAGCTCCTTCCTTCTGTTTGACGATGAGAGTGATGGGGAAGAAGAGGAGGAGCTCATGGATGAGGATGTGGAAGAAGAGGATGACTCAGAGATCTCAGGGTGCGGAGGGGTGCTCTTCTGATCAGGAATCTAGACTTTGGTTTTAGACCAGGGGACTAGTGCTGGATCTGCTCCTCTTGGTGCCTGATCACCACTGCCTCCCCATCTTACTCTAGGTACAGCGTGGAGAACGCCTTCTTCGATGAGAAGGAAGACACCTGTGCTGCCCTAGGGGAGATCTCTGTGAACACCAGGTGAGCATTCGCCCTTCCCTGGCACTGAAAACCCTGCCTGGGGGCCCCTTACCCATGACTCTGTCTCTCTCTGTAGTGTGGCCTTCCTTCCATACATGGAAAGTGTCTTTGAAGAAGTATTTAAACTGCTGGAGGTGAGGGGGCCAGTGGGTAGAGCGGGTGGGGTTCTCAGGCTGGGGGCCCTGTGTTCACAGTGCACACAGCAGACACATCCCGCCCCTCCTCATCTTGCAGTGCCCTCACCTGAATGTGCGGAAGGCAGCCCATGAGGCTCTGGGTCAGTTTTGCTGTGCACTGCACAAGGCCTGTCAAAGCTGCCCCTCAGAACCCAACACTGCTGGTGAGAAGGAGGGGCTGGGCCAGGCTGCGGGTTCTTGGGGCACGGCAGGGCCTGACCAGTGCTTCAGCCAATAATGTCCCCAGCTTTGCAGGCTGCCCTGGCCCGAGTGGTGCCATCCTACATGCATTCAGTGAACAGGGAGCGGGAGCGCCAGGTGGTGATGGCCGTGCTGGAGGCCCTGACAGGGGTGCTCCGCAGCTGTGGGACCCTCACTCTGAAGCCCCCTGGGCGCCTGGCTGAGCTCTGTAGCATGCTCAAGGCTGTGCTGCAGAGGAAGGTGAGCAGGGCAGGTGGGCTTCGGGAAGGAGAGGTGCCGGGCCCAGGTTGGGGACTGGCTACAAGTCCACCCCCATACCCCGATGAAAAGAGAAGGGGCATGAAAGCTCTGGCTAAGTTGAGCTACTTCTTCTTGTAGACAGCCTGTCAGGATACTGACGAGGAGGAGGAAGAGGAAGATGATGATCAGGTGAGCGCCAGGGATGAAAACTGGGACCAGGTGGTCCAGGCAGTCTCCACAGGGACAGGGGTGGGCAGTGTATTTGTTCTTGGCCTGGGGCAGCCAGGGCCACTAAAAGAGATTGGTAATGGTCAGAGAGACACAACCCTGATCCCATTAAGCCAGTGGGAGTTCAGGGAAGGAGAGCAGTGTGGACTGGGGTGTGCTTAGAGCGATAGGCAGGAGCAGAAGAGCTAGGGGAAGAAGCTGGGCCATGAAAACACCCAGTCTGAGAGGGACCAGCCCTATCAACCAAGGGCAGCCCCAGGGACCCCTGCAGCTGGTAGCAGAGCATGGTAGGGAGGTGTGCAGTCACTGAGCTGGCCCTGGTGCTCCAGCCCCTGACCTGGCTCCACAGGCTGAATACGACGCCATGTTGCTGGAGCATGCTGGAGAGGCCATCCCTGCCCTGGCAGCCGCGGCTGGGGGAGACTCCTTTGCCCCATTCTTTGCTGGTTTCCTGCCATTATTGGTGTGCAAGACAGTGAGTGTCCATCTTCTGGCTTCAAGCCCTAGTCCCCTCATGCACCCAGTGCCCACCTCAGCCTTTATCCTTGGCCCAGGCTGATCTGTACTCCTTCCTGTTCTCCCCCATCAGAAACAGGGCTGCACAGTGGCAGAGAAGTCCTTTGCAGTGGGGACCTTGGCAGAGACTATTCAGGGCCTGGGTGCTGCCTCAGCCCAATTTGTGTCTCGGCTGCTCCCTGTGCTGTTGAGCACCGCCCGAGAGGCAGACCCTGAGGTGCGAAGCAATGCCATCTTTGGGCTGGGTGTGCTAGCAGAGCACGGGGGCCACCCTGCCCAGGAGTATCCTTGGCTCACAGGAGGGGAGGGACTGGGGGTTGGGGGAGTGTCCCCAGGGCTTGCAGGTGGGCAAGGTCTGCCTGAGTGTGTGGCCATTCCTTGACTGTGGATCAGACACTTCCCCAAGCTGCTGGGGCTCCTTTTTCCCCTCCTGGCGCGGGAGAGACACGATCGTGTCCGTGACAACATCTGTGCGGCACTTGCCCGTCTGTTGATGGCCAGTCCCACCAGGAAACCAGAGCCCCAGGTGAGGGAGGGAGACATCAGGCAGAGCCTGGAAGCTGAGGAGGGAGGGTGGTGGAGGGCAGGGCAGGTTGGCCTGAGACATTTGTGTGCCCAGGTGCTGGCTGCCCTACTGCATGCCCTGCCACTGAAGAAGGACTTGGAGGAGTGGGTCACCATTGGGCGCCTCTTCAGCTTCCTGTACCAGAGCAGCCCTGACCAGGTAACCTTGTGGCTGGCAGCCCTCAGAGGGGAGCATGCCGCTCCACTCAGTGATAGGCACTGTCTGCTGATGAGGCTCAGGAGCTCCAGGCTGTCGGTTGCACCTGATGCAAGGTGACAGTTTCAGCTGTTCTTTTGATACTCCCTGCACCATTTCTTATTTGTCTGCAAGGATTGGCAGCCAGTCCTGTGATGGGACAGGAAGGACTTCCTCCACGTAGCATTTTTCTGGAGGAAGCTCCATTTCTACCCTTTGGTCTGAGCCAGAAGTTGCAGTTTTCCCAGGCTGGTTTCCTAAACCAGGGCCCTTTCAAACTGTGCTCTGTGGAGCCCTGGGTACCTCTGGGCCACCACACCATACATTTCAATTAGATCAGCTCTGCTCTCTGAAGAGATTTTGGCTGTACCAAGTAGCTAGGTTTGGAGTCATGTCAGAGTGTTTGTGTCATCCTTGTCTTACACCTTTAGAGATTGTTGTGTAGGTGGAGCTCCTGGGTGTCTGGGTTTCTTTAGGTCTTGAGGCTATGACTTTAATCATCTTGTTCCACATCCCCCATTCCCTCCAAAAAAAGTCATTACCACCAAGTTTCACTGGTCCTGTTCATGTTCATAGTTGTCTTGGATGCCTGTGAATCAGTACCAGGTGCAACCACCCCAATAAGAGACTCTGCCACTCCTTGGTCCTGACCACCCGCCTAGACCTGGGGTCTGGGGCTGCTGCCCTGAGTCAGCCACTCTTTCCTCACAGGTTGTAGATGTGGCTCCAGAGCTCTTGCGTATCTGCAGCCTCATTCTGGCTGACAACAAGATCCCACCAGGTGAGGATAGGAGTCACGGGCAGGGGCTTGGGGGAGGCTGGGAGTGGCAGGGCTCAGAGGACCTGGGGCAGCGAGGCTTTAGGAGCCCCAACCTTTCTCCCTCCCTCTGCACCCAGACACCAAGGCCGCACTGTTGCTGCTCCTGACATTCCTGGCCGAACAGCACGCCGACAGCTTCCAGGCAGCTCTGGGCTCACTGCCTGTTGACAAGGCTCAGGAGCTCCAGGCTGTGCTGGGCCTCTCCTAGATCGCAGGCTGCAGCCAGTCCAGAGAGAACAGAGCCTGCCCAGGCCTTAAGACCACCTCTCAGCCCAGTTCAGTTCTGCCTTACCAAAGATTCTGGGACTCATAGCCATTTGGCGCCAGCCCTACTTGCTGCCTTACAGGGCTGTCCCTGAGGCTGGATCTGTTACAAATGAGTCATGACATCATACTGTAATAAAAGCAGCTTGTTTTCTGCTTGAACAATAGCTCTGAGAGCAAGAAGGCTGGAAATCACATTCAGAAATGAAGTAAGCAGGACCCAGTGAGCCATGACATGGTTTACTAGAAGTGGCCGGTTTCCTGGCAGCTTTGTAAATGGACTCTAACCTTGGTGGAATCTGGGCCCCGGCTGGATCAGGAGGCGACCATATGGCTTTTCTTGTTCCACGCGAAGAATCTGTTGCGCTGAGAGCACTGGTCAAGAGGGGAGGAGAGGGCAGGTTGGGGGAGTCCCTGTATGGGCCTCTGGTCTGTGTGTCCCTGCGCCACATACACACACACATGCATACACTCACCCAGGAGCATGTAGAAGACCCGAGCGGCCATCCTGCGGGGGCTGAGGGGTGACACCAGGCTGCTGAAGTCGGGCTCCCTGTTGGCCTGCAGCTCCAGTGCCACTGCCCTATAGGGATCAAGAACCATTAGCAGAGGCTTCAACCCGGGTCCACCCCATCAAGGTGCCACCCCCCTGGTACCTGTGCACAGCTTCCAGTGAGAGCAGCTCGAGCTCTGGGGGCAGCACCAAAGGCATCTCCATGGGCACCTCAGGGAGTTCAGGCACCACGGGCAATGCAGGAGGTTCTGGCTGTTCCACCTCAGCCCAGGCCCTAGGAGAACATGGGAGTAAGAGCAGGGTAGGTGGCAGCTGTGACAGTGACAAGGGGCATACCCAGTAGCCATTTCTACCACCTGGCCAAAGGCTGTGGGCCCTTGCTCCCATGGAGCCTGGCTGCTTACCACCGTTCTTCTGGTGGGATGAGGCTGATGCGGGACTTCTCCTCTTCAGCTGCCTCTAGGGAGAGCTCTGTTTGGGGAGGAAAGGCACTGGTGGGTGTCTGCTTGGGTGGTAGTTAGGGCCTTGTGGCCACCTGGTATAAGTAGATGGCAGAGCTATGCAGTGACTTGTTAAAAGCACACAGGTGAGAGAGCAGAGGAGGAGCAGTCCATGCTTGCTTATGTCACACACACACGCCTTCACTCATGAAATAGCTTGAGCAGTTGGGATACTAGTTTCCTGGGACAGTGGTAAGGGTGGTGGTCCCACTGCCCCTCTTCTCTAGGTGTTTACCTGAAGACAGCATAAGGGGAACACTGGGCTCCAGGGCCTCCCTCGGGACCTGGGGACAGGAGAAGCAGAACTAAGACCCCAAGCATCTGGGACTCCGGCCTCAGAAGGCACAAAGCCAGTGAGCCTGTGCTGTTGGCCCTCATAGCAGGGGAGGGCAGCCAGTTGGTCAGGCAGACCCTGGCACTGGGGCGATGCAGGCAACAGGTGGTGCAGTTACCTCGATCTCACTCGGAACTTCAGCCTTTCTCCTTTCCTCCTCAGCAGCCTCCTCGGGCAGCTCTCGCCTGAGTGCTCTTGGGGGTGGCTGGGCACAGTGGGTCCAGAGACCCAGTAGTTCAAGGGGTAGCCAGCCAGCTGTGGACAAGAAGGCAGTAGGCACAGGGTTTGAGGCGTGAGGAGCACCAGGAATGAGAAATTGGTTTTGAGGATCCTTTGTGCCCATCCCCCGCCATTCTTACAGAGAGTTGGGGTTCTGAACAACTCTGCAGGGCCTGTGATGGTCCTCTCAGGAGGCTGCACCTTGGGCTGTGTGGTGGGGAAAGGTCAGAAGCCTCATTATGAAGCAGCCACTCCTCAGGTCCCCTTTGCCTCTTTGCAATGCATTGTTCTGGGGCTTCTGGACCCCCAGCTTTTGGGCTCGTGACCCTGCCTGCCCTGCTCATTGCTAAAAGAAGGACTTTTTAACCTGGTGCCCATGGGTATGACAGTTGGGGTCACTAAAGGACCATGAAGAGTTGTACATGTGCAAACCCACATCGCCTGCATTTTCTGGAGAAAGGAGGGGATTTTTCATCAAGTTCCCAATCCTACCCCCAACCTCCTGAGGAATTTAGAAGGCTCAGCCTGCATGTGCCCCTGGTATCCCTGCCTCCTTCCCTCTGCCCGCAAAGCCTGGGCTGTACTCACACATTCCCAGCAGTGGGCTCTGGTTTGCAGTTGTTCCCGGAATTTCTCCCGGGAGATCTGAGTCTCCTTGTCCCAGAACAGTAACCGGCGACGACGGCGGCGAGGAGGTGGGAAGACTGGGGGCCGCCTCCGCTGAGTGGGGAGGGCAGGTAGGGGCAAGGCTGCCCATTACTCTTTTTCCTGTCATTCTGGTGGACTGCTAACAGGGCCCCACACCCCGCCCCTAGAGGAACCTGGGGAAAGGGCTTGTGTGGGGTCTTCATGCACTTGAGCAGCTCATATCTTGCATAAGGGTACCCATCCGGAAAGTGCAGGCCAGACACAATGGGGTGTAGAAAGGGACATCTTTTATCATCTGCACTAAGGACCCCTGTAAGCTAGCAGTGGCCCTGGGCTTGGGGAGGCAGCCCTGGTGGGGGAGGGCAAAGAGGAGGAGGAGGAGGATTGGAAGGGATGCTACCCACCTCTGGGCTGGGTGGGGCTGGCAGACGCAGTTCCTCTGGGGGGGTCACTTCTGCAACAACACCCAAGGTTGTGGCTCTGTCCCATAAGCCCCTTACCCCTTGCAGATACCAGGGCAAGAAACTGCAGGGTCCTCCCTTTAGCGAGTTGGGATATAGAGCCCTTGTCTGCAGCAGTATAGAAGTACTCCCAGAAAAGCCCCTGGGGCGTGGTGGGCACTCACCCATGAGTAGGGCCCCAGGCTCCCAGCCTGTCGGCCTCAGCTCCTCAGGTACCAGGACTGGAAGTGCCTCTGCTATTCCTTCCACCCTGAAGGGAAATGGGCAAGAGAAATAAGGAGACCTTTCCCAGCACCAACACCCTACCTGGTCTAGGAATTCCTGCCCTTACTCTGCAGGAGCTGGAGGTGAGAGCCGGGGGACTACGATTTCACCCTCTGGGACCCGGAGCTCCTCCCTTAGCTCTGTGGAGAGAGAATCAGAGTTCAGAGGATGGAAAAGGAGAAATGGGAACATTGTCCAGTCCCAGACTGCCCACGCCAGGGGTCTGACCATCCAGCTCCAGGCGGACCCTATGCTGCCAGAGACACCTACTTTCTAACAAGATAGCTTCGTCTTCCTCTGCGATCAGCAGGTCCAGGTCTCGGCGGCTGACCTCTGGGAGCTCCTGTTCACCCTGTCCAGAGGGAAGAGCAAGGGGAGGGGATTCAATAACATTTCTGAAAAAGGCAAGTGGATCCAGGAGAGTGGATCCCAGAGGCATGCCACAGGGCCAGGTTCAAGGAAGCCACTGGGTGCTCAGGTGCCAGGGACAGAGAATAGGGAAATGGAGACAGAAAAGGCAGGACTCTGGGGACAGAGAGAAGTAGATGCAAGGGGGCTGGACCTCAGGCCGTGTGTGCAGGGAACAACTCACCTCAATCCGCAGCATCCGTATGGGCTCTGCCTCCCGGAGCGTGATGGCCTCAGGGGGCAGCACAGTGACCAGAATCCTGTCTGGAGGAACAGGGGAGTCACCAGCCTCTCTGCTTCTTTCCAAATTCCCACAGCCGTGCAGTCAGGCAAAAGCATGGACTCTGAAGTCAAGGTAACCTGGATTCTAATCAGACCCAGGCTAATCTCTGGCATCCTGACCCTGGCTACACTGCTTAACCACTGTGAGCCTCACTTTCCTCATCAGTAAAATGGGGAGGCTGGGCGAAATGGCTCATACCTGTAATCCCAACACTTTGGATTGCTTGAGCCCAGGAGTTTGAGGCCAGCCTGGGCAACATAGCAAGAGACTGTCTCTACAAAAAATTTAAAAACTAGCCAGGTGTGGTGGCTCATCCCTGTGGTCCCAGCAACTCTGGAGGCTGAGGTGGAAGGATTGCTTGAGCCCTGGAGGAGGAGGTCAAGGCTGCAGTGATCTATGATCATACCATTGCACTCCAGCCTGGGGAAAAAAAGAAAAAAAAAAAAAGCCAAGTGTGGTGACTTATGCCTGTAATCCCACCACTTTGGGAGGCTGAGGTGGGTGGATCACCTGAGGTCAGAAGTTCGAGACCAGGCCGGGCGCGGTGGCTCAAGCCTGTAATCCCAGCACTTTGGGAGGCCAAGACGGGCGGATCACGAGGTCAGGAGATCGAGACCATCCTGGCTAATTCGGTGAAACCCCATCTCTACTAAAAAATACAAAAAAACTAGCCGGGCGACAAGGCGGGCGCCTGTAGTCCCAGCTACTTGGGAGGCTGAGGCAGGAGAATGGCGTAAACCCGGGAGGCGGAGCTTGCAGTGAGCTGAGATCCAGCCACTGCACTCCAGCCTGGGCGGCAGAGACTCCGTCTCAAAAAAAAAAAAAAGAAGTTCGAGACCAGCCTGGCCAACATGGCGAAAACCCATCTCTACTAAAAATACAAAAATTAGTTGGGCGTGGTGGTGCATGCCTATAATTCCAGCTACTTGGGAGGAGAATTGCTTGAATCCGGGAGGCAAAGATTGCAGTGAGCCTAAAGTGCACCACTGTATTCCAGCCTGGGCCTACAGAGTAATACTCTGTCTCTCAAAAAAAAAAAAAAAAAAAGGATAAGAAATCTGACCTCAGAGGACTCTTGTGAGGTACTGATTAGGTTACACACATAAACTGTCCCTTGTGGGGCACAGTGGCTCACGCCTGTAATCCCAGCACTTTGGGAGGCCGAGGCGGGCGGATCACCTGAGGTCAAGAGTTTGAGACCAGCCTGGCCAATGTGGTGAAACCCCATCTCTACTAAAAATATAAAAATTCGCTGGGCATGGTATTGCGCGTCTGTAATCCCAGCTACTAGGGAGGCTGAGGCAGGAGAATTGCTTGCAGTGAGCCGAGATCGCACCACTGCACTCCAGCCTGGGCGACACAGTGAGACTCTGTCTCAAAAAAAAAAAGGGCCCCTCACAGGGCCGGGCTCTTAAGCTCAAAAATGGTAATTTCTACAGCTCTTGGGCCTGCCTATGCCTCTCACCAGAAAGAAGGTTCTCTCTGCTGACCTGGCTTCCTGGGCTCTGTAGGGACTTCAGGAGGGATCTCTTCAACTCTCTCTGGAATTGCAGCCTCTAAGAGGTGTCGAATCTTTGGGGAGGAATTGGAAACAAAAGATAGGGTTCAGCTTCAGCCCCCTGCTTTCCCACTTTCACAACCTTCTTCAACAATGCACAGTAATCTCCTTTTATGCCTAATTCTCGTTGCACTGACATCAGCTTGCAGTAAACTCACCCGCCATCTGGCCTCCTTTCCTCAGTTCCTGTTCTCACCTCCCTTCCCAACCCAAACCCCAGTTATCTAGCCCTCATCAATTTGTGCAAGAAGGCCACGTGTGGTAGCTCACGTCTATAATCCCAGCACTTTGGGAGGCCAAGGTGGGTGGATCAGTTGAGGTCAGGAGTTCGAGACCAGCCTGGCCAACATCATGAAACCCCATTTCTACTAAAAATACAAAAATTAGCCGGGTGTGGTGGTGGTGCCTGTAATTCCAGCTACTCGAGAGGTGGAGACAGGAGAATTGCTTGAACTCAGGAAGTGGAGGTTGCAGTGAGCTGAGATTGCTCCACTGCACTCCAACCTGGGAGACAGAGCAAGACTGTCTCAAAAAAAAGAAAAAAAAAAAATTGTGCAAGAAGCAGTGCATTGGCCGGGCGCGGTGGCTCAAGCCTGTAATCCCAGCACTTTGGGAGGCCGAGACGGGTGGATCACGAGGTCAGAAGATCGAGACCATCCTGGCGAACACGGTGAAACCCCGTCTCTACTAAAAAATACAAAAAACTAGCCGGGCAAGATGGCGGGCGCCTGTAGTCCCAGTTACTTGGGAGGCTGAGGCAGGAGAATGGCGTAAACCCGGGAGGCGGAGCTTGCAGTGAGCTGAGATCCGGCCACTGCACTCCAGCCCAGGCGACAGAGCGAGACTCCGTCTCAAAAAAAAAAAAAAAAAAAAAAAAAAGAAGCAGTGCATCGTCAACTGTTGTGGCTGACAGAGGTGAACAAAAAAGATTCTTGATCTTAAGGAAGTCTAGTGGGGAGACAAGGTTGTATGTAACCCCTCAAGAGTCAAGGCAAAGGGTAAAACAAGGCCCTAGCAAAGTGCTGAGTTCCCAAACCGCATTTGGTTCCAGCTAAGACTGGGATAAATATTTCATAGAGAAGGGCAGCATTTAAGCCAGGTCTGTAAGAATATGTAGAACTCGACTTGTAGAGGATGAGGGGTGACCATTATGGGCTAGGGAAACAGCACAAGCAAAGACATGAATGTGGTATCATTGAGGCATAAGGGCCAAACTAGTGTTTAGGAGCCACAGATGCCCAGAGGACTGAGAGAGAAGTCTGGGGATGACTAGTTCTAAACCAGGGTATGTGCCGGGCATGGTGGTTCACGCCTGTAATCACAGCATGTTGGGAAGCCAAGGCGGGTGGATCGCCTGAGGTCAGGAGTTCAAGACCAGCCTGACCAACATGGTGAAACCCTGTCTCTACTAAAGATACAAAAATTAGCCAGGCATGGTGGCAGGCACTTATAATCCCAGCTACTTGGGAGGCTAAGGCAGGAGAATCGCTTGACCAGAGGAAGTGGAGGTTGAAGTGAGCTAAGATCACACCACTGCACTCCAGCCTGGGTGACAGAAACTCCATCTTAAAAAATAGTAATAATAGGCCAGGCGCAGTGGCTCACACCTGTAATCCTAGCACTTTGGAAAGCCAAGGTGGGTGGATCACCTGAGGTCAGGAGTTCGAGACCAGCCTGGCCAATATGGCGAAACCCCATGTCTACTAAAACTAAAAAAAAAAAATGGGCCAGGCGCTGTGGCTCATGTCTGTAATCCCAGCACTTTGGGAGGATGAGGCGGGCGGATCATGAGGTCAGGGGTTCAAAACCAGCCTGGCCAGCATGGTGAAACCCTGTCTCTACTAAAATTACAAAATTATTTGGGCATGCTGGCGAATGCCTGTAGTCCCAGCTACTTGGGAGGCTGAGGCAGGAAAATCACTTGAACCAGGGAGGCAGAGGTTGCAGTAAGCTGAGATCGTGCCACTGCACTCCAGCCTAGGCCACAGAGCAAGATCCTGTCTCAAAAATAATAATAATAATAGTAATAAAATAAAAAAATAAACTGGGGCATGGAGAGCCCCAAATGCTAGTAATCTGTTGGCAGCAGGAGCCACTGTTCAAATGGGGAACTAAGGAAGGAGGTGACATTAAGCTGTTGGAGTATTGGGAATAGATGGAGGAGGACAGGGGTAAGAAAGCCCAGTACAGAGAGATGAGAGCCTGGATTAGGGCCTCGGCAGTGAAAACAGTGTGGAGACAAGTGGGGACAAGAGCTGCCTCCAGTGGGGAAACCATCTGATCAGATTGGCCCCAAGTAGATAAGTACAGGGGGCTTTGCCTGGATGGATCCACCTTGGCAGTCCCCTTGTTACCACCTCCCGTGGGAGAGAGCTGTGGCAAGCTTCCTTCCCCAACCCCAATATCAGAGTGACACAGGGACAGCACTCCCCTTCTGCATTGTCAATTCACGAGTCTGGGGGAATAAGCCCTACCTGAGGGATATCGAAAGGACTAGGAAGTCTGGGATCCACAGACATCATCCCAAAAAAGGGATCTGGAGCATCTTCTAGGGTTTCCATCATGGCCAGGTGGTTAGGAAGCAGTAGGCTGGGTCTGGGAGAGAATGTAGGCCGTCAGGGACTGAGGCTGAGCTAGGCTGAGGCCAAATTAGCAGGTGTTCCATCAAAGGCCCAGGGAACACTCACAGCTCAGTCTCCATATCTATTCGGATCTGCAGCTGGGCACGGTGGAGGCGCTCCAAGATGTGCTGGATGTCCTCTGTGGGCAGGGAGGGCGAGGTAGACAGCCAGCTTAGCAGACAGCTGCTCAGCCCGCCCCACCTCTGAGGGTTCCCAGCCTTACCCACGAGGTACTGGCATTGTTGAGAATAGACGCGGATCACACCAATCTGAAGTTGGGCTGAGAGATAGAGGGAGAAGCGGGGCCGTGGCAGGCCGGGCTGCGGGGGTTGCACTCGTACCAGCACATAATTGAGGATTTCCTCGCTGGGGAACAATGGGCCCTGATTACCGCTGCGCCCAGGACTGGGCCCACAGCGTTGCCCACCCCATCCCCTAACTCACCCCCCGCCCCAGGCCCTCCTTCCCTTTTCTGGGCCTTACCAGGTCTTCACCACATTCACTCTCAGGTATTCGCGCTTCACCAACCGGCTGCCGCGCGTCGCTGCCAGCCTGAAGTGGGTGGGGAAGGTGGGAAAATGGGGACGGAGGGGGAGCTGTCAGGCTGGGATCCCGGCCAGCATCCCCCATCGCACGCCCACGGGCCCCACCCTTACCAGATGGTGGCAAAGCAGCCGGTGTGGCGCTGAAGCACGTTGGGATAGTAGAACATCGTCCCTCTGGCCTTTCACCCTCAACTCCACCAGATTGCCGTTTGGATCTGAGTCGGAATTCTTTAGGGCACAGAATTCCCAACACCTTGGAGAGAAGTCAGGATTTGGACTTCTCTGGTGGCAAGGTGGGTGCACCCAGAAAACCAAGTTAATGAGGCAATGAACAATTGGTGTATACACGATTACCGGGATAACTGAGATGCAGGAGATGGGCGCCCCTCTCTGTGGACCCTCAGTGGATCCGCTCGCCACGTGATGCGTCGATTTGAGCCTTCTGGGTTGGGTTCCAGGTTGGAGATGCAGAGCTCCAAGGGGACGCCCGGGCCGGAATCCAAAACAGGTCCCGAGGGAGCACGGTGTCCTCCACAGCAGGCCTCGGTCCTCGAGCGCTGGGAGCGATATCAGGCCCCTGGGACTTTCACTGGCTTGGGCGGCCGCGGTGTGGGTCCGGGATGCCTCCCGCAGGACTAGATGGCACCGCGGGAAGCGTGCGCTCCGGAGCCCCGCACCTCGCTCCTCATTAGATGGCAGCTTTTGCCAGGACAGCCAATGGGGAACAGGGGTCGGGTCGGGAGCGCCAAGTAGCCTAGGCTCGAGGCAACAGGGTCTCCCGAGGCAGCCAGCAAACCAATCATAAGGACTCTGCGTGCCGCTGGGGTCCATTGTGAGGTGTTCTGACCAATGGGCTCTGGTTCTCGCCTCTAGTAACAGGCGCTCCTTCCTTGACCAATGAGCGCATCCCCGCCGCTCGCCTCTAGCCTAGCAACAAGGGCGCCTCAATTGGTAGGGGAGGTCGGGTCACGTCGGGGGCAACTGTGCTTGGTCTCTTCCGGGTGCCAAGATGTACCTTGCAACGCGCCTGACCTGAGGTTAGACCCCGCCCTCCCCCCAGTCCACAAACTCCTACTTTGTTTCCAACTAGGGCGTGTCATGTGCTGCAGAGGTAGAAAGATGTGAGATGAGGCCGGAAACGGTGGCTCACGCCTGTAATCCTAGCACTTTGGGAGGCTCAGGGGGGGCGGATCATGAGGTCAGGAGTTCGAGACCAGCCTGATCAACATGGTGAAACCCCGTCTCTACTAAAAATACAAAATTAGCTGCTCGTGGTGGCACGAGCCTGTAATCCCAGCTACTCAGGAGGCTGAGGCAGGAGAATGCTTGAACCTGGGAGGCGGAGGTTGCAGTGAGCCGAGATTGTGCCACTGCACTCCAGCCTGGACAAGAGAGCAAGACCCCATCTCAAAATAAAAAAAAAAAGATGTGAGATGATAGTGTTGGAGCCCCCACAGGTCAATGAGGAAGAAGTCAATCGTTTTTGTTTTGTTTTGTTTTGTTTTGAGATGGAGTCTCTCACTGTTGCCTAGGCTGGAGTGCAGTGGCGCTATCTCTGCAATCTTGGCACACTGTATCCTCTGCCCCCCCCATCCCCTCAGGTTCAAGCTATTCTCGTGTCTCAGCCTCCCAAGTACCTGGGATTACAGGCGCCCTCCACCACACCCAGTTAATTTTTGTATTTTTAGAAGAAACGGGGTTTCACTATGTTGGTCAGGCTGTTTCTTTTCTTTTTGAGATGGAGTTTCACTCTGTCACCCAGGCTGGAGTGCAATGGCGCAGTCTCAGCTCACTGCAACCTCCGCCTCCCCAGTGCAAGGGATTCTCCTGCCTCAGCCTCCCGAGTATCTGGGATTACAGGCACCCACCACCACCCCCGGCCAGATTTTGTATTTTTTAGTAGAGACAGGGGTTTCACCATATTGGTCAGGCTGGTCTCGAACTCCTGACCTCAGGTGATCTGCCCGCCTTGGCCTCCCAAAGTGTTGGGATTGCAGGTGTGAGCCACCGCCCCCAGCTGAAGAAGTCAATCTTACACGAAACTCCAAAAGGACTTACTGGGGTCACTTCCTAAATCTGAACAACTTAGGTTATGGGCACACCACGTGGTCCTTTCCCAGCTGCCAGTGTTCTCCCGGCTGAAATAGACTTTAGCTTTGTTGGATGCAGCACATACTTCCCAGCCTGGAAAAGCCATATTCTCAAACAATTGTTTTTGTGTAAATTTAAGAGGTATGGTTGTAATAACAAATAACCCTTGTCTCTATGCCTCCTACCTTTGCACAGCCATTTCTTTGGCCTAGAATGCCCTTCTCTGCCTTGACTGCAGGGCATACTTCTTCCTAAGACTTATCTCTTACCGCAGCTGAGCTGACCTTATCTTCTTATCTTCAATTTGGGAGCTTTTTTTTTTTTTTTCCTGAGATGGAGTTTTGCTCTTGTCGCCCAGGCTGGAGTACAATGGACCATCTCGGCTCACTGCAATCTCTGCCTCCTGGGTTCAAGCAATTCTCCTACCTAAGCCTCCTGGGTAGCTGGGACTACAGGCGTGTGCCACTACGCCCAGCTAATTTTTTTTGTATTTTTAGTAGAGACAGAGTTTCACCATGTTGGCCAGGCTGGTCTCAAACTCCTGACCTCAAGTGACACCCACCTCAGCCTCTCAAATTACATGCCTATACTCACAGCTACTTAGAAGGCTGAGATAGGAGGATCAATTGAGCCGAAGGTCGAGGCTGCAGTGAGCCATGATCACACCACTGTGCTCCAGCGTGGGTGATTCTGTCTTTTAAAAAAAAAGAAAGAGAGGCCGGGCGCGGTGGCTCAAGCCTGTAATCCCAGCACTTTGGGAGGCCGAGATGGGCGGATCACGAGGTCAGGAGATCGAGACCATCCTGGCTAACACGGTGAAACCCCGTCTCTACTAAGAAATACAAAAAATAGCCGGGTGAGGTGGCGGGCACCTGTAGTCCCAGCTACTCAGGAGGCTGAGGTCGGAGAATGGCGTGAACCCAGGAGGCGGAGCTTGCAGTGAGCTGAGATCCGGCCACTGCACTCCAGCCTGGGCGACAGAGCGAGACTCCGTCTCAAAAAAAAAAAAAAAAAAAACAAAAAAAAAAGAAAGAAAGAAAGAAAAAAAGAAATACATGAAGTGACTGTAAGTGCTACGAAGAAAATGAGGCAGCATAGGAGGATAGAATAATGACGACTGCTATTTAGGGAGGGTATTTCAGGGAAGCCTTGCCCCCTCTCTTAAGAGATACAATTTGAAGAAAGTGGGTAAGTCATGTGCTTACTTGAAGGAAGAGTAATTTAGACAAAAGAACTGGCAACTGCAAAGATCCTGAGGTAGAAATGTGTTTGGTGGGTTCAAGGAGCCTGAAGCAAAGCGACAGGGGAAGAATGGCAAGGGGCAGGAGAAAGAGGAGGGCAGGGTCACATCACAGGACCTCAGAGGTCGTTATGGGGATTTGGGCTTTTACCCTGGGTGATTTGGGACCCAATGAAAGGTTCTGAGCAGAGGAGTGACATGATCAGAATTGTGTGTGAAAAGGATCTCTACTGTGTTGAGAATAGCTTAAGGTAGACACGAGCCGGGCGCGGTGGCTCAAGCCTGTAATCCCAGCACTTTGGGAGGCCGAGATGGGCGGATCACGAGGTCAGGAGTTCGAGACCATCCTGGCTAACACGGTGAAACCCCGTCTCTACTAAAAAATACAGAAAAACTAGCCGGGCGAGGTGGCGGGCGCCTGTAGTCCCAGCTGCTTGGGAGGCTGAGGCAGGAGAATGGCGTAAAAACCCGGGAGGCGGAGCTTGCAATGAGCTGAGATCCGGCCACTGCACTCCAGCCTGGGCGACAAAGCGAGACTCCGTCTCAAAAAAAAAAAAAAAAAAAAAAAAAAAAAAAAAAAGGTAGACACGAGTGGAAACAGATGTGAAGGAAGCAGAGAAGATATGAGAGATGGTGGTAGTTTGTTCCAAAGTGTTACTGATGGAAACAGAGAGAAGTGGTCAGACCCTGGATACATACTGAAGGAATAGCGACAGGATTTGCTGATGAATTGGATGTGGGGTATGATAGAAAATGGAAGGAGGCCAGGTATGGTAGCTCACACCTGTAATCCCAGCAGTTTGGGAGACGAGTGACTAGGACTATAGGCACACACCACCACACCTGGCTTCTTTTTTTTTTTTTCACTTTTTTTTTTTGAGATGGAGTTTCGTTCTTGTTGCCCAGGCTTGGAATGCAATGGCACGATATTGGCTCACTGCAACCTCTGCCTCCTGGGTTCAAGCGATTCTCCTGCCTCAGCCTCCCAAGTAGCTGGGATTACAGGCATGTGCCACCACGCACAGCTAATTTTTAAAATATTTTTAGTAGAGATGGGGTTTCACCATGTTGGTCAGGCTGATCTCGAACTTCTGACCCCAAGTGATCCACCCACCTCGGCCTTCCAAAGTGCAGTGATTACAGGTGTGAGCCACCGTGCTTGGCCTCCCCTGGCTAATTTTTAAGAATTTTGGGGAGCCAGACACAGTGGCTCACACCTGTAATCCCAACACTTTGGGAAGCTGAGGTGGGCAGATCACCTGAAGTCAGGAGTTCAAGACTAGCCTGGCCAACATGGTGAAACTCTGCCACTAAACATACAAAAATTAGCCTGGCATCATGGCGTGCACCTGTAATCCCAGATACTCAGGAGGCTAAGGCAGGAGGATCACTTGAACCCAGGAGGTGGAGGTTGCAGTGAGCCAAGATTGCACTACTGTACTCCAGCCTGGGCGACAGAGTGAGACTCTGTCTCAAAAAGAAAAAAAAAAGAAAAAAATAATTTTTTTGTAGAGGTAGGTTTTCACTATGTCACCCAGGCTAGTCTCAAACTCCTGGGCTAAGGCAGTCTTCTCATTTCGATCTTCCAAAGTGCCAGGATTACAGGTGTAAACCACCGCGCCCAGCTGAAAAAGGATTTTTTTTTTGAGACGGAGTTTTGCTCTTGTTGCCCAGGCTCAAGTGCAGTGGTGTGATCTCGGCTTACTGCAACCTCCACCTCCTGGGTTTAAGTGATTCTCCTGCCTCAGGCTCCCAAGTGGCTGGGATTACAGGTGTCCACCACCACGCCTGGCTAATTTTTTGTATTTTTAGTAGAGACAGGGTTTCACCATGTTGGCCATCCTGGTCTCAAACTCCTGACCTCAGGTGATCCACCCGCCTCGGCCTCTCAAATTACTGGGATTACAGGCGTAAGCCTCAATGGCCAGCCAATTTTTTTTTTTTAATTAAAAGAATTAAAATAAAATGGAAGTCAAGGAGATAATTTAGACCTTGTACAGAGAAGGTCCAGGAGGGATTTCATCACATTGCATCACATTGAGGGCACAACAGGGATTGTACAACTCTGCACTCAGTACCTCATTTCTTCACTGCTAGTGCAGAGCCTGTCTAGGTACTTGGCTTCCCAGGGGGATGATGGATAAGACTGAAGGGAAGAAGGGAGGTCCATGGAGGCAGGGAGGCTCAAAGGCAGCACTGAAGCTTGCCAAATGAGGCAGCAAGAAGGTCCTAGGAGGACTTAGGCATCCAGATTTGATCATGTGTATGAGCCATTGAGGGCTGAAGAGTGAAATGACAGGAGGAAGTCTGGAAAGCTAAGCTGGTGTCATATGCAGGAAGAAGGAAGCTGAAGGCTGTGGCCTGGGTTGGAACTAGTTTGCTGGAAGTGAGTGTACAAAAAAGTAGGTGACAGGTGGCCTTGTGGTGAAGGAAAAACTTCCAGTTTGGTAGTAAAATGAACACAGGGGAAAGGGAAAGGAGTGTCAGCCAATTTGGAGCCCTCAAGTCTCATGAACAGCATGTTTGTGACATGGCAGTCTAGGCCGGAGTGCCTTTTTTGTGTGTGTTTTTCTTGAGATACTGTCTTGCTCGTTGCCAAGGCTGGAGTACAATAGCACAATCTTGGCTCACTGCAACCTCTGCCTCCCGGGTTCAAGTGATTCTCCTGCCTCAGCCTCCCAAGTAGCTGAGATTACAGGTGCCCGCCACCATGCCTGGCTAATTTTTGTACTTTTAGAAGATGAGGTTTCACCATGTTGGCCAGGCTGGTCGCGAACTCCTGATCTCAAGTGATCCACCCACCTTGGCCTCCCAAAGTGCTGGGATTATAGGCGTGAGCCACCGCACCCAGCCAGCCAGAGTGTCTTTTATGGGGCTTAGATAGAGCAAGGAATCCAGTTTGGGACTACCCTGCTGGGGTGACGGTGAAATTTGTGCTTGAGGAAGAGGTGCCAGTAACAACAGGTACAGGTTTAGCAACTCTTCGCTCTGACTCCTCTGTTCTCAGGCCCCAGGGCCTCTAGACCATAGTTTCAGGTCACCTTCAAGTGTCTCCTCCTCATTTAGACCTCCAGTCTAACCTCAGGCCCGATGTTGAGGCCTTCTAGCAAGAACTATGAAGCCCAGACTTTACCATGTGAAGTTGGTGGCTATAGTGCCTGGCTGAAGGCTTGATGCCCCTTTCGATGGCCTATCCCAACCCACTCCCTAATCTTGTCTGCCCAGAGGGTACCTCTGTAGAGTGCCAGGCCCAGGACCCTCAGGGCCCAGATAGCATATTAGCCAGAACCTGTGGGCAGAGGAGAGGAAAAAGGCTGGAGATGTCAGCAGGAAGAGAACCCCAGTGCCCCACTTTTAAGTTTACATCTCTATCTGTGACCACTGCTACCTTCTTCTCCCAGAAAATCAGATACTGATTCCTCTTTCAATAAAATTTTATTTTAAATCCTTAGTGAATATCTAAGAGGAAAATATAAAGTGCTTGTCTTTTTTTTTTTTTTTTTTTTTGAGACGGAGTCTCGCTCTGTTGCCCAGGCTGGAGTGCAGTGGCCGGATCTCAGCTCACTGCAAGCTCCGCCTCTCGGGTTCACGCCATTCTCCTGCCTCAGCCTCCTGAGTAGCTGGGACTACAGACGCCCGCCACCTCGCCCGGCTAGTTTTTTGTATTTTTAGTAGAGACGGGGTTTCACCATGTTAGCCAGGATGGTCTCGATCTCCTGACCTCGTGATCCGCCCGTCTTGGCCTCCCAAAGTGCTGGGATTACAGGCGTGAGCCACCGTGCCCGGCAGTGCTTGTCTTTAGAGTTGGGAGGTCAGGGAAGAGGAAGAGGCCCCCTGGGTTCACACCATTTGGAATTTCCCAGTCCCTTACAGATGAAAGAGGGTGTATATGTCAAAATTAAAAAAAAAAAAAAAAGGATAAAAAATTAGCCTTGAGTGCTCCACCAGCCAGTGTGTGTGAGGATTTTCAGGATACAATTATCACAGACAACTATTGAGAATTATCACAAAGAGGACAGGTCAATCGTGTGAAGAATGAGTCTATTTCAAAGGAGACAGGAAGAACAAAGAGGTGAGGTGGAAGATGGGTACCCCACGCTCTACACCAGGGACAGAATGGCTGCCTGCTGCTCTGGAGTCTCCTCCAGCAAGTATCGGGCAAAGGCCTGCTCCATCTGTATTGGAAGAGATGGAGAAGAGTGTCTTAGTGAGTGCATCAGGGACAGACACCACCCCCAGGAGCTCCTTCCCCACTAGGAAACCCCCTTTGCGTCCTGGAGTACCACTGCCCCCGGTCTCATTAGATGGGTATTCTGCCCCTGCTCTGAGCTCACCTTCACTGTGATAAGATTCTGTGGAGTATGGCTGGGGCCACGGCTCTCTTCCCAGAAATTCAGTGTTACTTGGAACTTCGGAGGGGGGCCTAGGCCCTGGAAGTACCTGGCCAAGTCTGAAAGAGAAAGGGTCAAGGGTTGGAAGAACAAAAAGAAGAGAGGGCCACAGGCAGGGAGGCAATAGTGAGAAACCCATGATGGAGAGAGGTAGGAGGGGGTCCTGCCACAGCAGGAGCTGCAAGGTCAGAAGTACTTGGAACTAAATGCTACTCACCCGTGTGCAAATAGGGAAAGGGTGCCCCTGCCTCAAATAAGTGCTTAGAAGTAGATCACTGCACAGCTGAAAAAGCTCTCTGCTGGGAGAGTTTAGAGTCCTCCCAGGCAGCAGCCCTGGCTGCTAACACAGACGTGCCCAGACCTTTGCTGCTTGCTCACACCCTTCCAGTGCTAGGGTACCCATGGCGCTGGGAACACCCACACTCTGCACCCGTGTACACCTGCTCCCACTCTTAAGGTCAGGTTTAGAATTGAGTAGGAGCTGGAATTGGATGGGAGAGAAGTGCAACCCTAAGGCATGCCTGGGCTGTAGTAGAGACAGTGCAGCCAGGGCCAGAGTGTGTGATGTGTGCCAGCTCTCCCAAATCTGTGTATATAGGAGAAGGCCATGAAGCTCAAAATCTCTGTGCCAATTCTTCTGTGCACCTTCACATAGTGACTGCATGCTTCACTGTGATGGTGTTCTTCAAGATGCGACACTCTTGTGCTGGGCTCTACCTGAACCACCTCTTCCATTGTCTTGGCTGGAGGATAGCTGCCAGGTAGCTGCCAGGCTGGGCATATGGCCACACAGGATGTGCACCACACAAGTGCAGGAGTGCCATGCATAGGCTACATGGAGGATCTGCTGGCAGATAGGGAAGTGGCAGGACCCACCAAGTTGGGCCCAGGGGGTACTAAGAGGTAGGGGGTGGGAGCTCAGGTGCCCAGAGAGAGCAGCCTCACCTCTGCAGAAGTAGGCGGTTCTGAAGAGCTCCACGCACTCGTTGCTAGGCAGCAGATGCGGGCCTGGCCCAGGTGGAGCCTGGGGTGCATTCCAGGAGATGGGGATGGGGCAAAGGCGCTGCACGAAGAGGCCTCGGGGGTTGCTGGCCACCAGGATGCCCCTCTCAAGCTGGCTCAGCAGGCGCTGCGTGGGCTCCAGTGGGCCAGGCTTGGGGAACAGCACCTGCTCCATGCTGCTCTCAGAGCCTGAGGGCTCAGCCACAAGGCGGCAATCCAGGCTTTGCACCTGGGCCTCGCCCACCACACGCCCGTTGTAGATGAAGGTGAGCAGCAGTGAGTAGTCTGGGGAATAGAACAGCCCTACTTGGTGCTGGAGGAGCATGCAGGCTGGCAGCAGCCCCTCCCCAGGGGAATAGCTCCACCTTCCCTCCCTGCACCAGCCAGGGGACTTCTTCTCAGGTTTTCCTGTCATTCAGGCAAGTAGCTAGTATGTGATTGACCATGAGGCCTCAGGGTTTAATGACCAGGGGCTTGTAGTTTACTAGAAGGTCCCTTGAGATTGGGCCTCTGTTTGGCCCAATGAAATCAACGTCTCAATGTAGATTTCCAGGAGAGTGTATAGGGTGATATTTTTGGGAAGCAAGCTTTTTGGAGTCTGGCCAGGCATGTGGAATTCTCGCCACCTAGAAACCAGTGCCTTGGGCTATGGTAATGTGGGCACAGTTTGCTGTAAGCCCTGACTGACTAGATAATGCATGCACAGTCAAAGGTGGAAGACCTCGGGGCACAGGGCACAGGAGAAAGTCAGAAATGCCATGTACCTGGCTCTGGAGGAAGCAGAAACTCCAGGGACCTCTGATCCCCTTGAAAGGGGGCCTCAGTTGTGTCTGTACCTGGAAGGGAAGCAAAGGCACTGGTCATTCAGAGTGGGACTGGGGAGTCTTGGGCCAGAGGGTGTGGCATGGGGGACAACACAAGAGGCAGGGCAGGTGGTACCTTCCTGTGGCTCAGGGCTGCTGCTGCTGCTGCTCCCGATGTCTGAATGGAGTGCTCCCCCACTGGCCTCCTCCTCCTCCTGCAGACACAGTGTCTTTTTTTTTTTTTTCTTTTTTTGAGACAGAGTTTTGTTCTTGTTGCCCAGGCTGGAGTGCAATGGGGCAATCTCGGCTCACTGCAACCTCCGCCTCCTGGGTTCAAGCGATTCTCCTGCCTCAGCCTCCTGAGTAGCTGGGATTACAGGCAGATGCCACAACACCCAGCTAATTTTTGTATTTTTAGTAGAGACAGGGTTTCACCATGTTGGTCAAGGCTGGTTTCGAACTCCTGACCTCAGGTGATCTGCCCGCCTCGGCCTCCCAAGACACAGTGTCTTTCATTGGCCCACCTCTCCCTCTAGTTACTGTCCTGCCCTCAGGCCCGCCCAGTTCCCTTTCCATCTCTTACATTATTGAGGGATTCCTGGAGCACAGAGGGACTGAGTGTGCAGTTCTGCATGGCACCCTCTTCCTCCTTCCTCTCAGAGGACACAGAACTGTGCTGTTGCTTTGATGGTGATTTCTGAGTCCCTGGCTGGCCTGTGGAATTGTTGAGGGAGACAGAAAGGTCAGGGTCTTGAGCAGGGACAGAGGGTAAGGGAGAGGTCTGAGGCAGTGAAGAATGCGCAAGCCTAGGAAGGGAAACCTGGGTAGCAGCCTCCAAGGGCACGGACAAGGCAGAGCTATGAGAAGCCTGGGGGAAGCCCGCACATCTATCCTTCCTCCCCAGTCTGCTGAGTCTAGGAGTGATTGGGCAAGGGGAAACCCACCAGAGAAGGTTACTGGTGGCAGCAGCCGATACACCTTGTAGGGCTCAGCAACATCCATGCGGCCCCTCTTAGGAACCTCCTCAAATTCAAGACTCTTGTTGAGTGCACAGCGCAGGCGAGTCTTCCAGACAGCGGGGCCTCCTGTGTCCCCTTCCTTATACTTTCCCTTAAATATTGCCCAGGCCTAGGAAAGAAAGCAAGGGAAAAAGAGGCAGTGTGTTACAGGCTCCAGCTGCCCCTCCAACAGGACTGGCTTTATGGGCGTACAGCTCTAAGCTCAGAAGGGATCATGCAGGGTCTGTGCTCTGTGTTGCCATCTTGAAATCCCCAGAATTTTTTTTTTTTTTTTTGAGACAGAGTCTCACTCTGTTGCCAGGCTGGAGTGCAGTGGTACGATCTCGGCTCACTACAGCCTCTGCCTCCCTGGTTCAAGCAATTCTCCTGCCTCAGCCTCCTGAGTAGCTGGGACTACAGGCATGCGCCGCCAGGCCCATCTAATTTTTGTATTTTTAGTAGAGACAGGGTTTCACCATGTTGGCCAGGATGGTCTTGATCTCTTGACCTCGTGATCCACCCACCTCGGCCTCCCAAAGTGCTGGGATAACAGGCGTGAGCCACTGCGCCTGGCCAAAATCCCCAGAATTTTTGAACAAGGCCTCCACATTTTCATTTTGTACTGGACTCTGCAAATGATGCAGCTAGTTTTCCTCTCCAATCTCTCCCTTGTCTGAAACCCAGGTAGACGCAAGTGCTCGAGGGTGAGTGTACCAGTGTATACACCATCCCTCACGCAGAGGAACAGTGGTTTCCAAGCCCTTTCACCTTGAAGAAGGCAGCATCCTGGTCCTCTCGGAAGTCCTGCTTGCCTGCATGCTTCCAGGGAATCCGGAACATGGTCTTAGTTGTATCATCCCAGCACACTCCAGGGAACTGCCCGCTCTCCACTTGCTCCACCACCCAGTTCCGGAGTTTTCGGGTACAGCGTGCCCTGCCTGATGCCATCCTGGGGGATAAGAGGAGCAGGAAGCGTCAGAACTGACACTTTGGGAGGGAACATCTCCTGAGACCCTGGCCATTGAGACTAGATTCTGGCAACAGGTCCCAGAGATCCCATCCATTTTCTTTTAGCTCTAGACACATTTCAACACTCTATGAGACAGAATTGTTTCCTTTCTGCCATCACTAGCAATGACAAAAAACAAAAACAAAATAAAAACCCAAACATTGTTTTTAGCATTCTAAGCTGTGATACCTGGAAGGAAACCTTGGGCATTGGTCTTAATTTTAGGACTTTTCAGAAATGTATTGTTTAGGAAGTAATTCCTTTGGTGATCATTCCTGGTGAGAGGCCCTGTCTAGATTCCCGAGCATCAGCAGAGGCAGGCTCTGCTGAGATGCATCAGGCCCTTCACCCACTGCCCCACAGCCTACACCACCTAGCCTCTGACCCCCACCCCTCTGCCATCCCCAGGAGTAGGTGGGGCAGGAAGCAGGGGTGGGGGTGGAGCTGCAGCACAAGTGGGCAGGGCCAGACGGCAAGGAAACAAATGGTCCACTGAGGCTGGGGCAATGAGCCTTCTTCCCTGAACAATCCAGCAGTAGGTCCTTCTGACCTTTGCCTACAAGAGTCTGAGGTGCTGGCCTTTGTCAGTCTCATTCTCAGGCTGAATCTCCCACTTCCTGACTTAGAGATCTTCTGTCTATCCCGCAGTCTAACAGAGGGACCCCTAGAACCCCCTACCCCCAATCTGGCTGGACTTTCTAGCCCTAGATCCCAGGCTCACTCCCATTCTTGGCTGATCTTACCTGAGTTGCTGTCCAGGCTGTTGCAGGGCTCAGACGACCTCAGCTTAACTCCTGGCTGGGCGGCTGATCTCTCCACCCCTTTCTACAGTCCCCACCCTAAGTTTCGGTTCTCCTCCAGGGAGGGCCTTTTCCCAGAAATCACGTGGTCTCAGAGTTGCAGGGAACTGGTGGCCACCAGGGGGCAGCAGCATCTAAGCATCTCACTATCAGGATGCCACTGTGGCAGCAGGGGGGCCCTGCTCTACCGGCTCAGCTCCATCCTGGCTCATTCCCCTTCCTCCCTCAGATACTCTTGCTTGTATCTGACCTTCTCTGGGTGACACTGCGGCTTCCCCAGGGAGGCCAGTTTCCTGGAGTCAGGCTTGGGACCTCTGGATTGCTGTGTACACCTGTGCATCTGTGTTCCCCTACAGTGCCCACCTGATACATACTGGGTGACTTCAAATACCAGTCGAATTCGATGAAAGGAAGAAAGGAGGCAGGGAGGGAGGGAGCCCAGGCCAGGTGGCTGGATGGGGAGGGCCTCCCTTGACCATCCAGGGTGTCAGCTCCTTCCTGGTCCTGAGTCCAGGGAGGGTCAGACACTAGGTTGCAGGGGGCCCTTTTCAGCAAAGCTCTGTTCACCCCACTCTTTCCCTGGTGCCCCTAGATGGTGGCACCAGGAAGAAGGACCACCAAGAAGCCTGGGTGGTAAGATGCCTCTTTATTGGTGCTGGAGCTGTTCCTGAGGGAGTAGGCCATGGGACCCTCATCGGGACCCTTACTCTCAGCTACTTCCTCCTGCGGGGGATACTCTGTCCCAAGGGTACCTCTTCTGTCAGCTTCTGCAGGAGAGAGAAGGTAATGATATTAGGAGCCTGGAGCTCAGACACAGCCTGCACCAGGTGAATTCTGTAGGGTGGGGTCAGAGGTGAGGCTGGGTGGAGGCTATACCTGTAACAAGCGGGCCTGGTAGGCAGGGGGATCCTCTCCAGCCAAAGGCTGGGGGCGTACGTGTAGGTAGCGCTCAGTGGCCGTCTCCAGTTCTTCCACCTCATACAGGGTGGCTGGGTCCAGAGAGTGGGCATTGATGAGGCTCACAAGATACTCTTTGTAGTGTGCCCTGGGGAGAAAAGGGAGCAGAATATTTGTTCTGTTGACTAATATTAACTGAGTGTGTCTAACATAGCTGGGCTCTGAGACACTTGGACGAACAAGATTAACAACCCCTGCCTGTGCCCACACTGCCTGCTACTATCTATCCATGCCCTTGCCCAGAAAGCTTCCTCCCTTCTACCCACTGCGAGACCTACTGCTCCCAGGGACCCACTTTACTGCCTGGGCATGCCCTCACCACTTCTACCCACCGCCCAACACCATGCCCATGTCCTGCTGACACTCACTGGCACAGGCCAGCATAGCCAGCTGGAGTTTCCTTGCCACAAGCTTCATCCCTGAGCCCATTGGGAACCTCCTTCTGCTCCATTACTCGGCAGCCACCTGAAGGTGAGGGAAGAAGGGAGCCTCTGTTGGGAGGCCAATAACCACAAAGCTCCAGAACTGGGATACTCACAAGGTAGGGAAGGCAGCCTCCAAGGAAGGGACTGAGCACAGCAACTCCCGCTTTCCCAGTGGTGCTGGTGGGTACTCAGAGGTGCCATCAGCGGCAGACCATCTGATACAGAGGCAGGAATTTGTCCCTACTTTTATCCAAGCTGGCTTTTGGTTCATAAACACATACCCTCTTGAGATAGCTTTTTTTTTTTTGGTTGTTATTTATCTCTTGACTAGTTAACTTACTTATTCTGTGAAGGTCTTACCTCTTTTTTTTTTTTAAATAGAGACAGGGTCTCACTATGTTGTTCATGCTGGTCTCAAACTCCTGGGCTCAAGTAATCCTCTTGCCTTAGCCTCCTAAAGTGCTGGGATTACGGGTGTGAGCCACCACTCCTGGCTACCTCTGGTTTTTTTTTTTTTGTTTGTTTGTTTTTTGAGATGGAGTTACACCCTTGTTGCCCAGGCTGGACTGGAGTGCAATGGCGCAATCTTGGCTCACTGCAATCTCCGCCTCCTTCCGGGTTCAAGCGATTCTCCTGCCTCGGCCACCCGGGTAGCTGGGATTACAGGTGCTTGCCACCACACCTGGCTAATTTTTTTTTGTATTTTTAGTACAGACAGGGTTTCACCTTGTTGGCCAGGCTGGTCTTGAACTCCTGACCTCAGGTGATCCACCTGCCTTGGCCTCCCAAAGTGCTGGGATTATAGGCATGAGCCACTGCGCTTGGCCACCTCTTTTTTTTTTTTTTTTGAGACTGAGTCTCACTGTTGCCCAGGCTGGAGTGCAGTGGTGCGATCTTGGCTCATTGCAAGCTCCGCCTCCCAGGTTCATGCCATTCTCCTGCCTCAGCCTCCTGAGCAGCTGGGACTACAGGCACCTGCCACCACGCCCGGCTAATTTTTTCTATTTTTTAGTAGAGACGGGGTTTCACTGTGTTAGCCAGGATGGTCTCCATCTCCTGACTTCATGATCTGCCCGCCTTGGCTTCCCAAAGTGTTGGGATTACAGGCATGAGCCACCGCACCTGGCAGGCCACCTCTATTTTTTTTTAAAAAAATTTAAAGCCTACAGCACCTGGTATTCCCAGCCAATCTCTCATCCAAGTACTAACTAGGCCCGAACCTGCTTAGCCTCCAAGATCAGAAAAGATTAGTCACATTCAGGGTGGTATGGACTGTAGACTTACCTCTGTCTACACTGTAGGAAGTGAAAGAGGTTAGAACCACACGTAACACCTTTCTGTTACCCTCATAGAATCTAAAACAGTGCCCTGCAACTAGCACGTCTCATTAAACACTCATTGAGTTAATTAATGAATTATGATCATTTGGGAATGGGAGAAGAAAATTAGTATTAATGCCTTCTTGGGTACCAGGTTCTTTAAAGATGTCTTACGTAAAGTGGCTTAGCTGCAAGGTAGATACTACCCCTATTTTACAGCGGAAGAAACAAGGCCTGGAGTCTCAATTAACTTGCCAAAGGGCGTGCAACAAGTGGTCCCAGACCCAAGCCTCCCCTTTACCCATCATACAGTGGGAACCCAGCACACCATCTCTTCTTCTCAAAGGCTTGTCCTAACACTCACCTCCAGGGACTGCCCGGGCCCCAGCTGGAGGCTCTGTATTAAACATGACATTATTGTCCTGAGGAGGAGAGACAGATGGGTGTTACATTCCCCTTGATGCCAGTCCCTGTTGCATTTCCTAGCATGAAGTCTTTTCCATTCTTGCCCACCCTGGGCCCAGTCTTCTTCTCTCCTGACCACCTCTGACCTGTAGCAGCTTCTGAAGCCGGAGAGCAGTCCAGTCCCGTAGGTAGAAGAGACAGTCTCGAGGGTGGTGGCCGTGCAGAGACTTTTTCACCCTGCAGTTAGGGTCTGGACATTTCTGGCAGAAACCCAGATGGGAGAGAGGAAGTTGGAGACTGTTGGGGTCCTGGCCTCTCAGGAACCCCTGCGTGAGGGGTGTATGGGTGAGGGGAGATGGAGACATTGGAGGAGCAAGCAAAGGGTAAGGGGATAGAGAGTTGTGCTTTACATCCCATTGACCTCTTCTCTTCCCCGGGGCCACTCCTCAATGGCCTCTGCCTCTCAAACCCAATGGAGGCCCCCACCCTTCCATCCCTTCGCCAACTCTCTGGGCTCACATTCTTGGCATAAAAGGCATTGTAGCAGCCGCTGCAGAACTGGTGGCGGCACTGGGTACAGTGAAAGTGCATGCAGCCTCCTCGGGCCAGGGCATACGAGAACTTGCATTTGGGGCAGTCTGCAAAGGACAAGAGGTCAGGGCTGGAGCTGCCGCTGCAACTCAAGGCCCTCAAGAAGAGAGCTGCTGGCAATGACAGGCTTCTGAGCAAACAGGCCAAGTGGGGCAGCCTTACCAATGCCGTTTTCCTGAAGATACATTGCTAGGCCCTGGGCCTGGTATTCTGGGTCATTCATGCGTTTCCAGTTCTGGAAGTCCTCACAGCTCCGACCTCGGTGCTGCTCCTCCCACTGCCGGAGGGAAAGTAGGCTTCACGTGGGAGCTCTATCCCATCCCCTGGCCCTTCTTCCTAGCCCCTCCACTCACATCCAGTGGTCCCCAGCTTGGTTTATGTCACTGCCACCTACCATTTGCTCAGATCTAAAAATGAGAGGCCATCCTTGGTTCTTTCATTTTCTCCTACCGCCTCACACTCCTTTTGCCTTGTTTCCACCCCACAGACCATCTCAACATTATCCCCTTTTCCTTCATCCCTACTGCTACCACTTTACTCCAGGTCACTATCAGCCCTTGCCTCAATTGCTTGCCTTGGTTACTAGTCTGTTTCCCATTCCTGCACCCCTAGGATCAATTCTCCCCATAGCTGTCAAAAGGACTTCAAAATTGTAAGTCAGGTAGCTTCCACAGTATTGGTGGTGTTTTTGGTCCCATGGTAGTCTCAGGTGTTCACTTTGTTTCAGACATGATGCAGATGAAATTTTTTTTTTTTTTTTTTTTGAGATGGAGTCTCGCTCTGTCACCCAGGCTGGAGTGCAATGGCGTGATCTCGGTTCACTGCAGCCTCCACCTCCTGGGTTCAAGTGATTCTCCTGCTCCAGCCTCCAGAGTAGCTGGGATTACAGGCACATGCCACCACACCTGGCTAATTTTCGTATTTTTAGTAGAGACGGGGTTTCACCATATTGGGCAGGCTGGTCTTGAACTCCCGACCTCAAGTGATCCACCCACCATGGCCTCCCAAAGTGATGGGATTACAGGCAGAAGCCACTGTGCCTAGCCAAATATTATACTTCTTAAAAGATAAATGTGGCTGGGCATAGTGGCTCATGCCTGTAATCCCAGTACTTTGGAAGGCTAAGGCGAGGGATCACTTGAGACCAGGAGTTGGAGGCTATAGTGAGCTGTGACTGCACCAGAGGACCCCAGCCTGGGTGACAGTGAGTCCTTGTCTCTAAAAATAAATAAATAAATAAACGAAAGATAAATGAGATAGTATCACCCTTGCTTTTTCTCAGAATGAAGGCGGACGGATACCTGCCTCACTTGGCCTCCAGGGCTCTCCAGACCTGGCAGCTGGCTTCTCTCTGACCACCTGCCACTCCCACCTTGCTTTCCAGGCTCCAGCCACACAACACTTTTTTCTGACTCTGGTCCTTTCCATGTGTTGTTCTTTCTCTCCCAAATGCTCTCTGCATGGCTGGCTTCTTTTTTTTTTTTGCGACGGAGTCTCGCTCTGTCGCCCGGGCTGGAGTGCAGTGGCCGGATCTCAGCTCACTGCAAGCTCCGCCTCCCGGGTTTACGCCATTCTCCTGCCTCAGCCTCCCAAGTAACTGGGACTACAGGCGCCCGCCATCTCGCCCGGCTAGTTTTTTGTATTTTTTAGTAGAGACGGGGTTTCACCGTGTTCGCCAGGATGGTCTCGATCTTCTGACCTCGTGATCCACCCGTCTCGGCCTCCCAAAGTGCTGGGATTACAGGCTTGAGCCACCGCGCCTGGCCTGCTGGCTTCTTTTTAATGTTTAGGCCTGAGCTTAAACCATTTTAGAGAAGACTTGTCTGACCTCTCTACCCTAAGTAGGTCCACTCTGTTACCCTGATCTCAGATTCCTGTTTGTTTTCTTCATAGAACTTAAGCCTATGTATAATTAGTTCCTCTGGCTTACTTCCCTTCCTTCCTCCTCCCCTTTCCTTTCTCTCCCGATTTCCTCCCTCCCTCTGCTTTCTTCCCTTTCTCCTTGTGCCTAGTCTTTCTGACTAGTCTGTAAGCTCTTTTGACCTCAGAGCTCATATCTATTTTGCTCTCCAGTATACAAACTCCCCTGAGTCTAACACAGTACCTGGCAGTAGCTCAGCAAGTATTTCTGAAAGGATGAATGTGCCTCACCTGGCGCTTGCAGCGCACACAGAAGGTCTGGTGACACTGGGGACAAGTCGCCTCCAGCTGCTCACGCTCATATATGAAGCCAAAGGAGCACTGTAAGTACAAGAGCATAAAGTTATCAAAGGCCTGACATGGAACCATCCCCTGTCCCTCCACAGTAGCTCCCCTGGGCAGGCCACTTACCTGGGCACACCACAAGAACTTGGGGTCCCGCATCAGCACACCCTCGGTCAGCTTCTTATGGAACAACGCATAGGCATCTGGCTCTAGGCTCTCTCGAAGCTGGGGACAGGATGCAGAGGTGGTGGGTGGGAGGGTTGCTATTCAAAGCTCAGGGTACCTGAGTCCTAGAGGGGCTGCAGTACCTGGATGTCAAGGGTAGAGAAGTAACTGAGCAACTGTGTGTCATCGGTGAGGTCAGGGCGGCCACAGGCAGGGCACACCATGTCTGTGATGTGCTTCTCCTTCAAGGCGATGGTGAAGTGCTGGCGGAAGCAGTCAGGACAGATGGTGCACTCACAGGAAGTCAGGGCCTGCATCTGGAGGGTGAGGGGTTGGAGGGAGGGGGTCAGAAGCCACAGCTGCCAGCCTAGGGAAGAGGCAGTGGCCAGGTGTCTACTAAGAAATCAGGCTCTAATTAACAATTAGGCAGGGTTAACAACCTCAAGTGCCAGCAGGGGCCAGGCAGGCAACCTAAACATCTGAAGACAGTCAGGTGGAGGAAAATAGACAATGGTGACACCTAAGGTAAAGACAAAAGTGCCTATAAAAACATTCATATTCCATTAAATATACAAGTAACATGCTTGAAATGACAAAACTATAGAGGTGGAGAACAGATTCATGGTTGCTGGGTGACTAGAAGTGGTGGCAGAAGGGTATAATTAAAGAGGTACATGAGGGAGTTCCTCTGTGGTGAGGAAACAATCTGTATCTTGATTATGGTGGTGGTTATATGTATCTATACATGGGACAGAACTGCACAGAACCACACATACACACAGTGGCACATCCACGTGAAAAATGAACAAGACCTATAGTAAAGCTAACGTTGTAGCAATGTCTGTTTCTTGGTCTTGATATTGTACTATAATTATATAAGAAATCACCACTGGGGGTCGGGCATGCTGGCTCACACCTGTAATCCCAGTACTTTGGGAAGCCAAGGTGGGCGGATCACTTGAGGCCAGGAGTTCGAGACCAGCCTGCCAACATGGCGAAACCTTGTCTCTACTAAAAATACAAAAATTAGGCCAGGCACCATGGCTCGTGCCCGTAATCCCAGCACTTTAGGAGTCTGAGGCAGGCGGATCACCTGAGGTCAGGAGTTCCACACCACCCTGACCAACATTGAGAAACCCTGTCTCTACTAAAAATACAAAATTAGGCAGGTGTGGTGGCGCATGCCTGTAATCCCAGCTACTCGGGAGGCTGAGGCAGGAGAATCGCTTGAACCCAGGAGGCGGAGGCTGCAGTGAGCCGAGATCGCACCATTGCACTCCAGCCTGGGCAACAAGAGCAAAACTCCGTCTCAAAAAAAAAAAAAAAAAAAATTAGCCGGGCGTGGTAGAAGATGCCTGTAATCACAGCTATTCGGGAGACTGAGACAGGGGAATCGCTTGAACAGGGAGGTGGGGGTTGCAGTGAGCCATAATTGCGCCACTGCGCTCCAGTCAGGGTGACAGAGCGAGACTCTGTCTCAAAAAAATAAAGTCATCACTGGGTGAAGGTGAGTGAAAAGTACACAGGACTCTATGTACTATTTTTGAAACTTCCTGTAGATTCTACAATTATTTATTTATTTAATTGATTTTGAGACAGAGTCTTACTCCATCGCTCAGACTGGAGTGCCGTGGCACAATCCTGGGTCACTGCAACCTCTGTCTCCCAGGTTTAAGAGATTTTCCTGCCTCAGCCTCCCAAGTAACTGGGATTACAGGCACCCGCTACCACGCCTGGCTAATTTTTGTATTTTTTGTAGAGACAGGGTTTCACCATGTTGGTCAGGCTGGTTTCAAACTCCTGACCTCAGGTGATTCACCCGCCTTGGCCTCCCAAAGTGCTAGGATTACAGGTGTGAGCCACTGTGCCTGGCCAACTTTATTTATTTATTTACTTACTTATTTTTAATTTCATTTTTTTTTTGAGATGGAATCTCATTCTGTTGCCCAGGTTGGAGTGCAGTGGCACAATCTTGGCTCACTGCAACCTCCGCCTCCCAGGTTCAAGCGATTCTCCTGCCTCAGCCTCCCGAGTAGCTGGGATAACAGGCACACGCCACCATGCCTGGCTAATTTTTGTATTTTTAGTAGAGACGGGGTTTCACCATGTTGACCAGGATGGTCTAAATCTCTTGATCTCGTGATCAACCCACTTGGCCTCCCAAAGTGCAGGGATTACAGGCGTAAGCCACCAGGCCCAGCCCTTTATTTTTTTAGAGATGGGAGTCTTATTATGTTGCCCATGCTGGTCTCTAACTCCTGGCTTCAAGGAATTCTCCCACCTCAGACTCCCAAAGCGCTAGGATTACAGGCATAAGGCATCATGCCCAGCAAAATTCTTTTTGAAAACACATCCACAGTAGCGCTGTCACACACACACACACAAATGAACAGTAATTTTTTTTTTTTTTTTTTTTTTTGAGACGGAGTCTCGCTCTGTCGCCCAAGCCGGAGTGCAGTGGCCGGATCTCAGCTCGCTGCAAGCTCCGCCTCTCGGGTTCACGCCATTCTCCTGCCTCAGCCTCCCGAGTAGCTGGGACTACAGGCGCCCACCACCGCGCCCGGCTAGTTTTTTTTTTTTTTGTATTTTTTAGTAGAGATGCGGTTTCACCGCGTTAGCCAGGATGGTCTCCATCTCCTGACCTCGTGATCCGCCCGTCTCGGCCTCCCAAAGTGCTGGGATTACAGGCTTGAGCCACCGCGCCCGGCCTTTAATTTTTTTTTTTTTTTTTTTTTTTGAGACAGAGTCTCACTCTGTTGCCCAGGCTGGAGTGCAGTGATGCAATCTCTGCTCACTGCAAGCTCCACCTCCTGGGTTCATGCCATTCTCCTGCCTCAGCCTCCCGAGTAGCTGGGACTACAGGCACCTGCCACCACACTCGGCTAATTTTTTGTATTTTTAGTAGAGACAGGGTTTCACCATGTCAGCCAGGATGATCTCCATCTCCTGACCTCGTGATCCACCTGCCTTGGCCTCCCAAAGTGCTGGCATTACAGGCGTGAGCCACTGCGCCCGGCCTAGTTTTTTTTTTTTTTTTTTTGAGACGGAGTCTCGCGCTGTCGCCCAGGCTGGAGTGCAGTGGCCGGATCTCAGCTCACTGCAAGCTCCGCCTCCCGGCTTCACGCCATTCTCCGGCCTCAGCCTCCCGAGTAGCTGGGACTACAGGCGCTGCCACCTCGCCCGGCTATTTTTTGTATTTCTTAGTAGAGACGGGGTTTCACCGGGTTAGCCAGGATGGTCTCGATCTCCTGACCTCGTGATCCGCCCATCTCGGCCTCCCAAAGTGCTGGGATTACAGGCTTGAGCCACCGCGCCCGGCCTAGTAATTCTTTAATATCAGCAAATATCCAGTTTATAGGAACAAGCCCTTCTTAGCTCCCAAGCCTCCACGTACTCTAGGTCAGAGCAGTTAGACTGGCTCTGTATGTGTTTTGTTTTGGTTTTACTCTGTATTTTTAAAATAATTGTAGAGGTCAAGAGTTCGAGACCAGCCTGGCCAATATGGCGAAACCCCGTCTCTACTAAAAATATAAAAATTAGCCGAATGTGGTGGCAGGCGCCTGTAACCCCAGCTACTCAGGAGGCTGAGGCAGGAGAACTGCTTGGAGGAGGTGGAGGTTACAATGAACTGAGATTGCGCCACTGTACTCCAGCCTGGGGTCAAGACTGAAATTCCATCTCAAAAAAAAAATAAGTAAATAAAGTTTTACATTTTAGAGATATATACTGAAGCATTTATAAGCTATATTATGCCTGATATTTGATATAAAAATAACCGTCTGTGTATATATGTGAAATAAAGACTGATCATATTTGTTGACAATTGCTGAAGCTTGATGATGAATACACTGGGAGTGGAAGGGTTGCAGGGGGATATGGGAATTTGTTATACAGTGTAGTACTTTTCTACTATTGCACGTTTGAAAATTTCCATAATAGGAAATTTTTTTTCAAGGGAGGAGATAAGCCTATTCCTGACCTCCCCCTCCCAGAAGCCTTCAGGGGTACATGGGCAACTGAAGAGCAGAAGACAGGATCAGAGATGGGGACTGGGGTAGGGTGGGGGTCCAAAAGAATAGAGTAATTCTTGGACCAGGTACTGTGGGGAGGGACTTACCCGGTTGTGGGGCAGGGCCCAGCCACACACAGCACACTCCTGGGCAAGCAAGCGGCGCAGGAAGGCCCGGTCCTGGCTGTGCCTTACAGCTTCTACCACGTCCCCCAACTCATAGTTCCTGGGTGTCTCCTGCAGCAATGACAGTGCCAGCTCTGCCCGGCCCCAGCTGGGGAGTGCGTAGACTGCCAAAAGCCGCCTGACCAGGCTCTGCAATGTGATTCAGGTGGAGGGGGGAAGTGCTGTCAGACTCCAGGGACCCTTCCCCTCAGCTCCCTCTTGCTCCTCTAGGTGGACCCTTGGGTTTCTTGCCTCCTCCCAGCACCTGCTTGTCTGGCCCATCCCAGGAAGGGGTGGGCTCAGGGCCACTGTCCCAGAGGCGCTGGTGGAAGGGCTCTAGGCGTTGGCGCTGTAGCTCAGTCAGGGCCCGTGACACATCACCTCCATGCTGGAACAATGCCTGGAGAGACCCCTCCTCAGGCCCAAAGCCTAGAGACTGGAGCTCCTGCACCTGCAAGATGGGAGTGGTGAGAGGGAGTGAAGTGGGAAACCAAGCAAGGGAGAATGTGAGAGATGCAGACTCTCGACCCTATCCCATATCCAGCACAGCTGATACCTTCCTTCGCCTGGTCCTCACACATTCCTCCACAGCTTCATCAAGGTTGCCATGACGATCCAGCCAGGCTTTCCGGGCCTCCTGACAGGAAAAGGCACCCAGCCCAGGGTCCTGCTGTCCAGCCAGCTCAGCCACCATCTCCAGCACGTAGGGCAGTTCTGAGCGCAACCACTGCAGAGGCACCTCAGTGCCCGAGTACTGCAGAGCCGAGAAGATCTCCTCTGGACAGGCACCTGCGGCTTCCCCTTCCTAAGGCACAGTCCTGCCCATCAGGCCAATCAGGTGGGGCACACCCTTCACCCACCCTCAGCCTGATCTAAGATGGTGACAGTGGCTCAGCTCAGACATATGGATCATGTCATCAGTGCACAGCATGGTAACTGCCTCAGTAACAAGGAGCTGCTGCTAACAATGACAAGGTTCATAGAAACTATTAACCACCTGCAGCATCTCCTTTCCCACACCAGCTCAGCCCTACCTCATCCCAAGCCCAGTCCTTACCCGGATCATGCTCACTAGCTGGAGGCCTTCCTCCCGCATCTTGTCTTGGCGCTGCTTCCCAGGGTCTCCACAGGAACTGGGCAGGGAGGCACTAAGGCGTTGTGGGGGCCCAAGCTTAGGGGGACCCTTTTCCAAAGAGCTGGCATAGGGCCGGGGGGCACGTTGTACTGGAATGGGGCTACTAGTCCGGTTGCACATTACACACACCCAGCCAGGGCTCGAGTTGCAGAAGGTACAGTGAATACAGTACCAGACATGACTCTGGGCAGAGGCCAGCAAAGTATCCCCCTGCTGGGAAGGCAGAGAGAATTATCCCTTTGACTGGCTGGCTGAGGTTCACAACAGAAATACAGGGAGTTGGGAGGAAGTGAAGGAAAACATGGGATAGAAAAGAAGAGAATGACTTGAGGTAACACACAATAAAGAGCTGGGAAGGCCAGGAACAGATTACCTGAAGGGGTTGCAGGCAAATGCCAGCATCTCGGGAATCCACCACCAAGCTGGGAGGCTGGGCCAGCCGAGGTCGCTCACATATGGAACACAGCACAGCTGCTGCCTCATTCTCAAAGGTACAGCTCTGGCAGGCCCACCGACCCCTTGCAAGATCAGGTTCTAGGCCTCCAGTTCCTTGGGCACCCTCAGTTCCTAACCCCAACCCCTTACAGCCTCGGGGCCGATCACAGGCCACACAGAGCACTGCCCAAGGCTCATTTAGCATGGCACAGGCAGCACAGTGCCAGGGCAAACGAGCACTTGTAGGATTAGGGGAAGAAAGAGAGCTGTCCCCCAGTGCCAGCACGGAGGTCGACTGGGGCCGTGGTTGGGCTGAGGCAGGTAAACTGTAATGGAAAAGCAGACATGGCCTACTGAAGTGGCACCTGGTGCCTGGATCCCTCACCTCTAAGCATTCCCCATTTCCTGGGTAACAACACATGTCTCTGGCCTTTGCACACATTGTCCCTGTCTCGAACACTCCTATACCCATAGCCTATGCAACATTTAAATGACAGTTTAAAGCTCACTTCTTCCTAGTAGACACTGCTAATACATGGCCTGACCTACACTAGATGTTTAAAATATTGCCACCTGATTCAGCTGACCCTTCAGACTAGGTTGCAAACCACCTACTACCATAACAACTGGGGTTACTATAATTGCTACTTGCTTGATGTATATGTCTATTATCCCCTTCAGGGTTCTGATTGGCTACTTCTCCTCTATTAAACAGTCTTTAGCACAGAAACTGGCAGGTAGTCCATAACCAAGTGATCTTAAGTTCTCTAAATTTCACTCACCCAGAAGAGAAACTCTCTCACCTGGGGCTTAGGTGGGTACCCTGGAGGACCCCAGGCAGGGTCTGGCGGAGGTGATGAGCACGGGATGGGTGTCCATGGAACAGGTGGTCACAGGCTGGACACAGGGCCTGTTTACAGGATGGGCAGTGCAGTGTGCCTGGGGCAGAACCACAGAGGAAGCAGGGACCAGGAGTGGAGCCTGGAGAGCAGGAGAGATAGAACATCTTTCCAAAAAAGACCAAGTTACATCTGAATCTGCTGTGGATGGGGGCAAATCACAAGACTACTTTTTAACACATCTGGCCCAAGGAAACAATTTTAATCTCTTTTAAAAAACAAAGAGGCCGGACACGGTGGTTCATGCCAGTAATCCCAACAATTTGGGAGGCTGAGGCGGGTGGATCACCTGAGGTCGGGAGTTCCAGACCAGCCTGACCAACATGGAGAAACCCTGTATCTACCAAAAATACAAAATTAGCCGAGTGTGGTGGTGCATGCCTGTAATCCCAGCTACCTGGGAGGCTGCGGCAGGAGAATCGCTTGAACCCGGGAGGCGGAGGTTGCGGTGAGTGGAGATCGCACCATTGCACTCCAGCCTGGGCAACAAGAGCAAAACTCTGTCTCAAAACAAACAAACACAAAGGAAGATAACCAAGAAGGCAGAGGAGCATCCCAAATTTCCATCAATATAGCTTCCTACTTGGTCCCCAATTTAGGACCAATAATACCTGGGGCAGAGGGTGTGGTGAGGGGGCCAGGAGCAATCTCTCTCAATAGGGGGTCAAATTCTGAAAGCTGTAGCATCTGAAAAAGAAAGGGCAGGGAATGAACAAGGGTTTAGGGATACAGAGTCCCACAATTCCGGTTCCCTTTGTACACCAGCCCCTTTCCTGCCTTCCTTACATCATCTTCAACCTTGTCTTCCAACAGCTGCTCCAGTGCCTGCTGTCTTGGATGAGTATTCTGCAATAATACAGATAAAAACGGTTTCCACCTAGACCCCTAGAACAAAGCCCTCCCTCTAAGCCCTGGTCCCTTAACATTCACAGAGGGAAAATCAGTACCCGGAGCTCCCAGAATGCTGAACTACGCCCATAGTTCAGCAGCACAGGGGTCCTCAGACTTACTTGAGTTAGGCTGGGCTCCCCAGCCCTGGTGCATAAGTCCATCAAGACTAGAGGAGCATCTCACCTGCAATAGCAGGCTGAGCTCTGTCCGAAGCAGCAGTACTTCCAGTGTGACTGTAGCAACCTGGTGCTCATTTGGCTCCTCTTGCCCTTCGGGGAAGCTCAACCCATCTGGCTGCTCCTCTGTATAGCCATATAATCGCAGCACATCTCGGCCCCCCTGCCACACATTCACAACCAGTCACCACCCAGGAGGCTTCCTGCCTAGTAGGGCTGGACCCCTCCCCATTCAGCACAATCTCAGGCCTTTTCTAGCCAAACCCCAGCCCAGACCCAGCCCCCTCTCCCATAAGGCCAGGGGATTCACCTGCACAGCATCCACCGTGCTGCGAAAGACAGGGTTATTAAACTTGACGCCGCGCCAGTACCGGGGCCGCTGAGGGCTGAGAAGGTTGCGGCCATATTTCTCCAGGATGTTCAGGGCCGTGGACAGGGTACTGAGGTAGTTTCGGGGCTGGGAGCAATGAGAGCAGAGAGTTGTAAGTGTAGCCCGGGCCTCAGGCCCTGGTGCCCCCTTCCAAGCGGGGCCGGGCCTCACCTCCCCATGGGCGTTGCAGCGGACCAGGCGTGCGGCGTCCAGCTGCAGGTAGCGGGCGGTTGGCGGCAGAGAGCTGGCTAGCAGCGGCCGGAGCTGCTCCAGGGAAAACGCCTGCCCGGAATCCCTCCTCAGGGCGCTCGCCAGCTCCTCGCGGGCCACCAGGAAGGCCCGCTCCTCTTCCTCCCCCGGCATCCTGAGAAAGGAGTCAGCCCCAGCCTTGCCGCCCGCCGGGACCCGGCGCGGGCAGCGCGCGGCCGAAGCGCCGCCCCTCCCGTCTGGTGCCCGGCTTTGAGGCCCACCCCGGCCCGCGCAGCCGCCCCGGGTCACTCAGACCACGGTCATTCTCCAGCCCCCGGCCCAGCGCCAGGGTTAGCCGAGAACAGGAAATACTAGGAAAGAGGGCGGGACAGCGACCCAATTTCAGAGGAACGGGCGGGGCTTAAGGTTAAGCTGGGAGCGGGTGTCCCGAAACCAGGGGGCGTGGCCAAGAGGGAGGGCCAGGTCTCAAGCAATGAGAAGGCAAATGGCTCCTGGCTCCTCCCTCAGCGCGCCCCAGCATCTTCCCTCAGTCAAGCGCTCTTCCCCGCCTTCCTCCAGTCTGGTTCCACCCCTTCCGGATAGCCCCAGGCGCGGGGTTATCCTATTCAGCTCAAAATCTTCCTTTTTCTAGCTGGACCAGTCCGCTACGCTCCGGGCCTCACAGGGGAAGTCCCACCCTGCAGGAGAACCGACTCTGGCCGGCCCTAGCCCCTCTTGAGCGAGTCCCGCCCCATCTCCGATCTGTCCTGAAGGCTGAGGGAAGACCCTCACCCAGCCCCTGCCCTCTCCCTTCTAAGGGCGGCTAGCCCTTCTCCACCCCAGGCGCTCCCTCTGGCTGCCCCTCCTACTCGCTCTCATCTCTCTCCGTCCGCTGTTTGCGGTCGAGACTTCTTGGGGGAGCCCCGCCACTGGATACCCCCTTTGCCATACTCCCACCTCTCTTACCCCGACCCTGGACTTCTCGTGGGCCCTAGCTATAAGCCCCGCCCCTCTCCAAGGGACAGTCCCCGCTCCAGTCTCCGCGGTCCCACTCACCCCAGCCCCTCCCTCGGGCAGCCCCTGGGCTTGTGACCCAGCCAGCACCGCCTCTCCTAGTGGCAACTGGCTGGGAATGGCTGAGGGGCTACCTACTGCTTGCGGCCTGCCGGGGGAGGAGGGAGGTGGAAAGAAGAAAGGGGGCGGGGTTGAGGGGGGCGGGCCTGGACCTGGGGAGTGAAAGCGAAAGCCCCGGCGACTAGCCGGGAGACCAGAGATCTAGCGACTGAAGCAGCATGGCCAAGCCGTGTGGGGTGCGCCTGAGCGGGGAAGCCCGCAAACAGGTAATGGTGAATCGGAGGCCAGGAAGGGGTCATAGAGCCCTCTTGGGGGGAGGCCAAGCTGGGTGGTTCAGGGGACCAAAGCAGTGCCAGATAATTCCCCCAATCTCGCTAGTGCCTTCACTTCTCGGGGATTCCCAGATTCCTGCCCTCTGACTGCAGTGAGTAGGAGCTTCCAGGGGAAACTGGCTTGTGGTGAGAAAGGCCTGAGCCACAGTTGGAGGGCCCCCTGTTGTGGGTGGAAGCTTTTGACAACCCAGACCCTTAACCAACATCCGGGTACTACTCTCTGTGTAGGTGGAGGTCTTCAGGCAGAATCTTTTCCAGGAGGTAAGTCTCTGGATTTCAGCGATTTGACCCAGAATCTTAGACCAATACTTGAGGATAACAACCTCTCCTAATGACCCCCCCAAGTCACCCTAGACTTAACCCTACTTCCCTTACCAAGCCTTCACCCAAAGTAACCCCGGAATTATTGATAGCTACCTTTAATCTGACCTTTCTTATGACTCTCCCCACTTCTGGCACTTCTCCCCTCTTTTGATGTGAAGGAAAAAATCCATGGCTCCCAAAGCAGGACTAGCACAGTCCTAACCTTAGTTCTGCCACTTACCAGCTTGGGCAAGTCCTTTCATTTTCAGGTCTTCAGTTTCCTCATTTGCAAGTCTTGGACCCAGTGATTTCCAAAGGCCCTTCCAGTTCCATTTGTCAGACATCTCATTGAGCATATTCTGTGATTCCCCTCCCTTGCAATGTAACCCACAGGCTGAGGAATTCCTCTACAGATTCTTGCCACAGAAAATCATATACCTGAATCAGCTCTTGCAAGTGAGTAGTGTGGCCCCCTCCTGCCCCTTCCCATGTCCTCTCTCCCCTTTGCCCATCCTCTCTAGCTAACAACTGGATTCAGCATGCAGAGAATAGTTTCAAGTAGTGGACTGGGAATATTAGGATGGCGTGAGGCATGAGCCTAGGTTGGGAGGCAGAGGGCAAGTGGGATGTATGGAGGGAAGGCTGTGACCTAGGATGAAGGGAAGAGACTGGGCAGCCCCTGACAGTGAACTCTGTGCAGGAGGACTCCCTCAATGTGGCTGACCTGACTTCCCTCCGGGCCCCACTGGACATCCCCATCCCAGACCCTCCACCCAAGGATGATGAGGTGAGGCATTCAGGGTGCAGGACTTGGACTATAAACCCAATGGAGATGATAGCCCTTCAACCTCTGTGACTTTTCCAAAGCTACTTTCCCCCTTTTTTGTCTTAGATGGAAACAGATAAGCAGGAGAAGAAAGAAGGTAAGAGAGATAAGAGGTGACCAGGGAAGGGGAGATGGCACATTGGCTGCTGGATGAGAAAGGGCCTGAATCCCCTCTTTCTCACAGTCCCTAAGTGTGGATTTCTCCCTGGGAATGAGAAAGTCCTGTCCCTGCTTGCCCTGGTTAAGCCAGAAGTCTGGACTCTCAAAGAGAAATGCATTCTGGTAAGCCTGGGAAATGGGGGAGGTGGAAAGAGAAGATACACAAAGTGAGGCCCTGGACTCCTCCATAGATACAAGTCCTTCATACAGAGACCTAGTCCTGAAAAAGAAAACTTCCTTCTGTGCCTTGGGCTTAGATCTCCTTTGTTCTCATTCTGTTAGACCTCTCTTATCACAACGGTACCCCCAAAATTAGAGACTGTGCAGTATCCACTCTGTAACCTCAGAACCTACTGCTCTATCGGGTTCATAGTAGAGGTGGCATGATATAGTGAGTGAATTGTTTTAAAAGATTGGACCCTAGAGAGAGACTGCTTAGGTTCAAATCATGATTCTATCAGTTACCTAGCTGGTAACCTTAAGTAAGTCACTTAGACATTCTGTGACTCAGTTTTTTCATCTGTTAAATGGATACAATAAATATGTGTCTCTGATGGTTGCTGTGATGATTAAATGAAATAAATACATGACACAGCGCTGGTGTGTAATAAGTACCCAATTAAATATAACAATTTTTTAGTAAGTGACAATAATAGGAAGAACTCAGTATGTTTGTTGAATGATTCTTATATGATACCTCTTAACACAGGTGATTACATGGATCCAGCACCTGATCCCCAAGATTGAAGATGGAAATGATTTTGGGGTAGCAATCCAGGTAAGAAAAGGGTAACTGAAGACACTTAGAGTGGGGAGAGCCTCGGAGGTTGAGCTAGACATGAACCAGAAGGAGGAGGAAGATAGTGTATGAAATGGGGAGGATATGAAGTGTTGTCTTTGCTTCCCGTGTCACCACAGGAGAAGGTGCTGGAGAGGGTGAATGCCGTCAAGACCAAAGTGGAAGCTTTCCAGACAACCATTTCCAAGTGAGGGCAGCTGGAAGACCAGCATTGGGGGCAGTAGGAGCATTTCTTTGGGACCCCCAAAGCTAGGCATCAGGATGATGGGAGACTTTGGGAAGGGTCTGAGGGAGTACATCTCCCTGAACACTCATTCCTGTGGTATTTCCTTGCTTCTGGCAGGTACTTCTCAGAACGTGGGGATGCTGTGGCCAAGGCCTCCAAGGAGACTCATGTAGTGAGTGGATAGTCCACCAGCCTTTTAGCTGGGGGTGGGACGAGGAGGTGTGGAGAAAGAGGTCCTCCTTGTCTTGTTTGTGACTTTCCCAATGTGTAGAATATTTAGCTAAAAGCATTGCCTAGAAAAACCGATTAGGGCTTCAACGACTTTGACCCTTTTCTCTGCTCAGTCCCTTGGGATCCTATTTCTTGGTGCTAAGAAGGGGTTCATTCTCAAGTTAACTTGTTTCCTATAAAAGGAAACCAGACTCATGTCCCAGCCTCCCAAGGGACTGACACAGCTTTGCCTCCCACACTGCAGATGGATTACCGGGCCTTGGTGCATGAGCGAGATGAGGCAGCCTATGGGGAGCTCAGGGCCATGGTGCTGGACCTGAGGGCCTTCTATGTGAGTCTGGAGTAAGGCCTTAGGGGAGGTGGATGAGTAGGGGCGGGCAGGGGATTGGCTAAGAACCTGACTCTTGCACTCTGGCCTTCTCCCAGGCCGAGCTTTATCATATCATCAGCAGCAACCTGGAGAAAATTGTCAACCCAAAGGGTGAAGAGAAGCCATCTATGTACTGAACCCAGGACTAGAAGGAAAATAAATGATCTATATGTTGTATGGATTCCCTTCCTGCATGTGTCATTCATTCAAAAAGCATTTATTGAGGTGGCACCTATGTCCAGACTGAAGATGAATGTGGTGGGAAGGGGTGGGTGTCATGACTTAGATGCCCACTGTAATCTTGTTTTTTTTTTTTGAGATGGAGTCTCACTTTGTCGCCCAGGCTGGAGTGCAGTGGCACGATCTCGGCTCACTGCAAGCTCTGCCTCCTGGGTTCACGCCATTCTCCTGCCTCAGCCTCCCAAGTAGCTGGAATTACAGGCGCCCGCCAGCACGCCCCGCTAATTTTTTGTATTTTTAGTAGAGATGGAGTTTCACCATATTAGCCAGGATGATCTTGATCTCCTGACCTCGTGATCCGCCCGTCTCAGCCTCCCTAAATGCTGGAATTACAGGCGTGAGCCACTGTGCCCAGCCAGCCCACTGTAATCTTAAGAGGTCCTCCAAAGGAACAGGGTGGGGATTGTTACATGCCATGACAGCCATGCAGATAACCTGTATTTTGGAATGTAACAGTATTATTTTCATCCAGAGGTCTCAGGAATTAGTGGAAGAGATGGCATTTGCAAAGAGCCCTTATGGGAATAATAAGGCTTTGGATAGACAAGGGGAAAGTTCTGTGGCCAACATCAGGAATGAAGAAAGAAGGAATCCTTATCAGTTTAGGAAAAGGCTAGAAGGAGAATGAGGTTTCACTGGGAGAACTATGGAGAACTATGGATGAATGATTGGACTGCTTTTTTTTTTTTTTTTTTGAGATGGAGTCTTGCTCTGTCGCCCAGGTTGGAGTACAATGGCATGATCTTGGCTTACTGCAACCTCCGTCTCCCGGGTTCAAGCAATTCTCCTGCCTCAGCCTCTCGAGTAGCTGGGAGTACAGGCGTGTGCCACCACACCTGGCTAAGTTTTTGTATTTTTAGTAGAGACAGGGTTTTGCTATGTTGGCCAGGCTGGTCTTGAACTCCTGACCTCAGGTGATCCACCCACCTCGGCCTCACAAAGTGCTGGCACTGCAAGGTGTGAACCACTGCTCCTGACCTGGACTTCTTCTTAAGGGCTGGGAGGGAAAAAAATAATGCTTCCAAGGCATTGTGGTGAAGGAAATACACCGCAGGACATTATGGGAAAGATTCATCTGTAAGTTTTTCTTACTGTCCTCCCCTACACCCCCTTCAGCCAATCACTGTCTTTATCTCTGCTTTTCAAGATTCAGCCCTGGGCTGAAGACAAGGGTTCCTTTGCTGTGATCTTGCTATAAACTCCATGGGATTGTTCTTTAATTCAGGGCCTTATCCTGTCATAAAATATGAGATAAGAACGTGCTGCGAAGCACTGGACAGGCTGGAAGCCTGCCCCCATACATATCTCATTAAAACCTTAAAGGAACATGGGCAAAAGATAAACCAAGGGCAAGAAAACCTGCAGTCGCTAAGGTAACACGGATCATTAGTGACAGAGCCGATCTAGAGTACAGATCCACTCGTCCCATAATAGGCGCAAGGCGGTCTGCTTTGCCCGCAGCCCTTCGGAACACCCGGCTACGGGTCAGCGCTCCATCCCCGGGGCTCCGCGGAGCCAGTGGTGGTGGGCAACACAGGTTAACAGGTAAAGCCAATCAGCAACGAGAGCGGAAGTCGGGGAACCTAGCCAATAAGAGTTCGGGCAATTTTCTTTGCTTCACAATGGTGGGTTCTTTCCAGTCCGCTGGAGACAAAGGCGGGGCAAAGTTGGGGTGCGGCCGCTGATTGGACAAATTGAAAGCCTTTAGCCCTATCAAGGAGCACCACGTGGGCGGGACTTCAGGTGCCAGTTCTGCAGGGAGCTGCAGCTTGCCCTGTCTCCCAGGCAGGCGCTGAGTCGCAACCGCCAGCTAGGGGCTCGGGAAGGCGGGGCTCGGATGCAATCGGGACCTCCTCCTGGGCTGGGCTTCGGGCGGACTCCCGGACCCCGGGCGCCGGGAGCCGGCGGGCTACCTGCGAGTCGAGTTAGCGTTGTCGCCGAACCGAAGTGAGAGGGCACGGGGAAGGGTCAAAGAGGGTGCCGAAGCGCTGGAAGGAGCTTCACGGACGCGAGCTGGGCACCGGCTCGCCTAATTCGGCACTAATCCGGCTTGCTGCTTCCCGGCCAGGCCCCGCTCGCCATGGGGGAGGTGGAGATCTCGGCCCTGGCCTACGTGAAGATGTGCCTGCATGCTGCCCGGTACCCACACGCCGCAGTCAACGGGCTGTTTCTGGCGCCAGCGCCGCGGTCCGGAGAATGCCTGTGCCTCACCGACTGTGTGCCCCTCTTCCACAGCCACCTGGCCCTGTCCGTCATGTTGGAGGTCGCCCTCAACCAGGTGCCTCCGTTGGATGCCCATCCCCCACCGCGAACCCACCCAACACCCCAGCCCAAGTTAATCCCCGGTCCCTTGGCAGCAGTGCGCATCCACAAAGCCAGCGGCACAATTTAATTACTGATGGCCCCTTTCCCACGACAGGTGGATGTGTGGGGAGCACAGGCCGGTCTGGTGGTGGCTGGTTACTACCATGCCAATGCAGCTGTGGACGACCAGAGGTGAGTGGCGTAGCCAGAGGAAGAAGGAAAGGATTATGGGGGGGTTGTGGGTTGGAGGAATAGAGGGCGAGGATGCGTGGGGCATTGGGTGGAGGGGGGCGCACAAGATGAACCAAGGTCATTCCTTCTATCTTTCCTTCATCAAACGCTTAGGAGCAGGGGTTTTACACCAGGCACTATGCTGGGTACTGGAGTGAGGAAATATAAAGATGAATAGGACAGAGCCCTGCTCTGGAGTGCCGTTTCGGTGGGGAGGACAACTGTGTATCAACAGACTGATTTTGTTTTTGTTTTTTTTTTTTTTGAGACGGAGTCTCGTTCTGTCGCCCAGGCTGGAGTGCAGTGGCGCAATCTCGGCTCACTGCAACCTCCACCTCCTGGATTCAGGATTCTTCTGCCTCAGCCTCTCGAGTAGCTGGGATCACAGATGAGCGCCACCATGCCTGGCTTTTTTTAATTATTATTTTTATTTTTTTGTTTTTAGTAGAGATGGGGTTTCGCCATGTTGGCCAGGCTGGTCTAGAACTTGACCTCAGGTGATCCACGAGCTTCAGCCTCCCAAAGTGCTGGGATTACAGGCGTGAGCCACCACTCCTGGCCAACAGACTGATCTTGCTTTAACTGAGGTGTCCCCCAGGTGCTGAAAGAACAGAGAAATCCCAACCAGCAACTTCAAAAATAAGGCAGTTTCCTTATATATATAGGAAAAGACAATTATATATATATATAAATCATATACATGAAGCAGATTAGAGATACTGTTTTGTAATTTGCGTTTCTCCCTCACTTAATAAATACTTGACATCATCCCATTTCCACAGCAAGATCTACCTTTCCCTAACAACTGTATAGTCTGAATATGGATGTACTATGATTTATTTAATGCTTCAAACATTGAGGTTGTTTCCAATGTTTTATTACAGACACTGTCCTATTATTACCGTAAATTCTTTATAAGTAGAATTTCTGGGTTAGCATATGTATAGTATGTAGTATGTATACAGTTTCAATTTGGATGGTTATGCCAAATTACCTTCCAAAAAGACCACCTTTGGTTTCCACTCTCACCAGCAGTATCTGAGCACCTGTTTCCCACAGCACTCAAGCATCAAGCAGTCGTACATCAAGCATCCAGCAGGCCCGATCCCCGCAGGCCACCTACAGGGAAAGGCCACAGCTGCGCCCACATCTATGAGACCTGGGAGGCCCAGCTCAAATGGATGGGTTTTGCCCACAGTTGGCTCCTCACTCCTCTGATCTTCCCTCTACACAGCCCTGGGCCCCTGGCCTTGAAAATTGCTGGGCGAATTGCAGAATTCTTCCCTGATGCAGTACTTATTATGGTGAGACTTGGGTTTCTGGGTGGGGAGGTGAAAAGAAAGTAGGGTGGGGGGACCCTTGAAACTCTCACTTGCCCTTCTTTGTCCACTCAGTTGGATAATCAGAAACTGGTGCCTCAGCCTCGTGTGCCCCCGGTCATCGTCCTGGAGAACCAAGGTCTCCGCTGGGTCCCTAAGGATAAGAACTTGTGAGTACCCCACTCCCTCTCTCTCTTCTTAGAAGCCCAAGATTCCTGGGTCTCCTCTGTCCTTGGCCCTGCCCCAAGGGTCTTTCTCTAGACCCAATCTCTGTCAAGTCTGTGTCTGGCCCCACTACTTGCTGTTTGACCTCTATGGGGATTGCTATTTCAGAGTGATGTGGAGGGACTGGGAAGAGTCACGGCAGATGGTGGGAGCTCTACTGGAAGATCGGGCCCACCAGCACCTTGTGGACTTTGACTGCCACCTTGACGACATCCGGCAGGACTGGACCAACCAGTGGCTCAACACTCAAATCACCCAGTGGGTTGGTCCCACTAATGGAAATGGAAATGCCTGAGCCAGGGCCAGCAGGGTCCAGATCCAATAAAGAGACTTGGGCTGATGGGCAGTGGTATAACTATATTTATTGTGCCTGGGAGGCAAGATGAGGGAAAAATCTCAACAGAAGCAAGTTTGGGGAAAATCTGGAGTCCCCAGTAAAAAGTAGGAAGGTCTCTGCTGTACCCATCCCAGAATGGGAGAGAGGGCTCTCAATAGATCATTCCCTTTGTTTCTCCCCTGGGCTTCTTGAGCTTCTCGAAGTTCTTCAGGATGATGTCATATAACACAGCCTACAGGGCCAGGGAGGAGTGGAGGTCAGTCAGAGGCCTCCAGTGGCTCTGTGCCCCATTTCTAGCCTTGTGGAGAAGCTGCGCTTTGTCACCCTTTACCCCCAGCCTGCAGGGTCAGGGAGTGCGTGGCCTGGGAAAGCTGCCTCTGCCCACCCCTGCCCTCGCCTCCTCACATAAGCATTGCGGATCTCCATGACCATCAGCCGGATGTCCCGGTACTCTGCCTCATCCAGCTCGTGCACCAGCTGCCGATAATCACCCTGTGGGAAGCTCGGGTCAGGCCTGACCTTACATGAGTCCTTCCCTCATGCACCCTGACCTGGGCCTCACCTACCACATGGGGCTGCTTGGCTGCTTTAGTCACTGCATCACCACGCTCAGAGAAATACCTGTGGAAGGAGAAGTGTGTATGGAGTAGAAGAAGAAGGAGGTCTCTGTCCCAAAACAGATAGTGTGTACATGGGTGGTCACTCACTTAGAGATTTGGGTGTGGAAGCCTTCTAGCTTGGTGTGGAGGCTGGTCATCAGCTCAAACACCTTCTCCTAGGGAAAAAAAGCAAGGGGGAAAGTAGAAGGAAGCATGGACTAGAAAAGAGCAGGGAAGTGGGGCAGAGCTCTCACCTGGACAGCCACTCCAAAATTGTTACCATCCTCAATCCGAGGTATCTGCAGCTGCAACCAGGTGGTGACCTGGGAAGAGGGAATGGCGTAATGCCACATCAGCCCTCTATCCAATTCCGTTTCATATTCTCCCTTGCTTCCCTCCCCACACTGGGTGGAGGCATGCCAGGTCTCTCCTGAGCCTCAGAGCCCGGACTTCTGGTTTCACTTGCTGTGCCCTCTCTTGCTAAAACCTGGCATGTGCCAGGCCCTAAATGGCAGGGACTAAGAGGACAATGGTTTGACTTAAAGCCTGAGAGTTGAAGGGGGAGGGCCTACCAGGTTGAGCTGCTCAATGACATCCTTGATCTCAGGCTTCAAGCGCTGCAGAAGGACCAAGATCTTTTCATTGCAGTTCACTGGGCCACAGGGAGGACCTAGAGAGTGAGCAATGGGTCAGTCACATGACTGAGCCTGTGTGAGGGTTGAAGGGGAGAGTAGAAAGAAATCCTTAGGAGGAGCTCCTGTGGGTGGGACTCAAGTCTCTTCCCACAATTGTGGTTTCAAGTACCTTTGTCTTCATCCTCCCCCTTCTTCTTTTCATCCTTGTCTTCCTTCTGCAGAAAAAGAGGGGCTCATGAGAGTCAGGACTAAGGTTGATTACCCCCATGGTTGGATCCCTTCTCTCAGGTCTTCCCAGCTTGCCTCCTGCTGTTTCTTCCGTTCCTCTTTCTCTTTCTCCTTGACTGGATCAGGCACTGGGATGTCCAACGGGGCCTTCAGATTGCTCAGGTTGGCTTCATTGAGAGCTGGCTCCTGGTGTAGGGTGGGAGGAGGGCTGGAGGTGAGGGGGTTCCTTTCACCTCACTCTCACAGCCCCTGACCCTTCTCTTGGCCTTTACTCCCTAGCTCCCTGCCCAGCCGCGGTACCTTTAAAAATGCATCCAGCTCAGAAATCTTCTTGGGGAAATAGCTCCCGAGCAGGTTCTCTGTCTGTGTGTGAGGTGGGATGGAGAAGGATGGGAGTCAGCATCAAATGCCCATCCTAGGTGGTGAGGCAGGGTTGAGCAGTAGGAGTTGGGCAGGGGTGGGGCCGCTGATGGGGCATGTCTTACCTTGGTACAGAGGTCTTCACGAAACACATCCACCTGTGGGGCACACGCATCCCTTCAGAAACTTGGCTTTAAGGCCAGTTCATTTGAGGACAGTTCCCTTAGGGTTATGTAGGGCCTGACCTGGGGAAGGGTGGAGGGGATCCCTCTAAGGCCAGACCTGAAGAAAGCGAGATGGATGCCTGTGGGGTGGTTTGGGGTGGTGGAGGAGTGGAACTCTGCAGACCTGGATCTACGGAGAGTGGAATGGGTATCCCTAGGGCTGGATACGGGGGATGAGAACATTCCTGGCAGTGAAGGGCCAGTGGTTCACGTGAGAACAGATCCCTGGGGTCGCCTGGCAGGTGTGAGGAGGGGTGCTGAGAGCCCTCTGCGAGCAGGACAGGGACGGGGTGGGCCCCGGGACCCTCCCTAAGGGAAAGGCCACGAGGTAGCTGGGGCAGTCCCGCATCCAGTCTGTGTGTGGCCCCGGCTCCAGGCCAGCGGAGTTCCCCTCCACGCCAGCTCTCCGCTTCACCTCACCCCACAGAACCACGGCCGCCTCGCCTGTCCCCGCAGGCAGCAGTCACCGCCCTCCCCGGGGCGCAGGTGCTCCGGGAGCGCCAGTTCGGCGGACTGCCCCTGACTTGTGTGGGAGTCTGGGGGGGCGGGTCGGGGATGCCCCCGGCCGCTCGAGCCACGCCTCCCCAGTGGGCCCTTTCTAGACCCCGCGGCGCTCACCTTGGCTTGGGCCTCGGGCTGGACCCTGAGCGTGGCCATGACCGGGACGGGGGGCCTAGCGCCGCACGAGGAGCGGAGTGGGCACCGCGAAGGGAAAGCGAAAGCGGCGCTCGCACCACTCACGGCCTTCCTGGGTAGTGGGGCGGGGAGGGCTGGAGGAGGCGGGGTCAGCCCTGCCAGGGAGAGGGGCAGTGCAGCAGAGGAGGGCGGCGGGTGCGGCTCCCCCTAGCGCGCACAGGCTGCCTCGCGAGGGCCAGTTTCCAGCCTCCCCACCCCCGCCGGCCGGGTCCCCGCCTCCCGCCTCCCGCCTCCCGCCTCCCGCCTCCCGCCTCCCGCCTCTCGCCACTCGCCGCCCGCCGTCCGAGGACGCCGGGTCCTCCCATCGTCTAGTCTAAGCCAGTCTCTCCGCGCCCCGCCCTCCACCTTCCGCCTCCCAACTGGCTCCCCACCTGCTCTCTTCTTCCCCTGCTCCGCCTGGGACAGATAAGTCTTACTTAGGGCTCTTCTGTCTTTCCCCAGAGATGGAATAAGACCTGGCCTCTCTTTTCTAGCTTTGCTAGCGTGGGCCTCTGGCTCTGCCGACATCCTCCGCACCTGTAGCAACACCGGCACCAGAGCCGACAGCGTCCCTATCCAAACCCGGACCAGCTCTCTCCTGGACCACCGCGGCATATGCCATTCTACAACCCACTCTCACAGAGCAGCGGGTTCATGCCTCTGTCTGGCTTAAAACCCTTTCTCAGCTGCCTGTTGACCTTAGAATGAAATCCAAAAGGCTGTTGCAGCTGTCTCCCCTTTAAGTTCACTTTTTACTACTTGCCCCTTCATTCATTACACTTGCAAATACTCGGGCTATTTGTTTCCCAAATGTGTCATGTTCATTCCTGCCTCAGGGCCTTTGCCCTTGCTAATAATCCCTTTGTCTAAAACACACTTACCCTGGGTGTTGTCATTCGGTTCTCAGTTTAGATGTCACCTCTTCAGAGACAACTATTTTCATCATCCTCTATAAGGAACCTCCCTCCAAATGCATTACAAATCAGCCTGTTTTAGTACATTCATAGCATTTATCTCTGATATTAGCCCGGTTTTTTCCCCCCCCCCCAGGATAATTCACTGATTTAAACCAGGTTTTGGCAAACTGTGTGTGTGTGTGTGTGTGTGTGTGTGTGTGTGTTGGGTGACAGAGTCTCACTCTGTCGCCCAGGGTGGAGTCCAGTGGCACGATCTCAGCTTACTGCAACCTCCGCCTGCTGGGTTCAAGCGATTCTGCTGCTTCAGCCTTCGCAGTAGCTGGGACTACAGGCGCATCCCACCACGCTCGGCTATTTTTGTATTTTTAGTAGAGATGGGGTTTCACCATGTTAGCCAGGATGGACTCGATATGCTGACCTCGTGATCCGCCCGCCTTGGCCTCCCAAAGTGCTGGGATTACAGGCATGAGCCACTGCGTCTGGCCAGCTTTTTCTATAAAGAGCCAGAGAGTAAATTGTAGGCTTTATGGGCCTTAGAGTGTCTGTCTACTCAACTCTGCCATTGTAGCAGGAAAGCTGCCATATGTAAATGAATTAGTATGGTGAGATCAATAAAACTTTACAGACACTGGACTGAATTTCATGTAATTTTTTCCTGTAATAAAATATTCTTTTTCTTTTGCTTTTCCAACCATTAAAAAATGTAAAAACGGCTGGGCACAGTGGCTCATGCCTGTAATCTCAGCACTTTGGGAGGCCAAAGTGGGCAGATCACTTGAGGTCAGGAGTTCGAGACCAGCCTGGCCAACATGGTGAAACCCTGTCCCTACTAAAAATACAAACACTAGACAGGTGTGGTGGTGAGGGCCTGTAATCCCAGCGACTCGGGAGGTTGAGGCAGGAGATCACTTGAACCTGGGAAGTGGAGGTTGCAGTGAGCCAAAATTGCACTCCAGCCTGGGCAACAGAGTGAGACTCTGTCTCAAAATAATAATAATAATAATAAAAACGTAAACAACGTTTTACCTTTTTCTTTTTAAAAAGTTTTTGTAGAGACAGGGTCTCACTGTCTTGCCCAGGCTAGTCTCAAACTCCTGGGCTCAAGTGATCCTCTTGCCTCAGCCTCGCAAAGTGCTGGGATTACACTGCTATCACCGCCAGGTCTCTGCCTTAAAAAAGAAAAAAAAAAAATATATATATATATATATATACACACACACACATATATATATAATTATTTAATTATTAGCTCGCAGGTCATACAGAAACCGGCCACAGGAAGGTTTAGCCAAAGTTTGAGGAATTAGCCAAAGTTTGCTAATTCCTGGTTTAGAGGATAGATGATATACCCATATTGCCTAGCTTTGTAACCATGGCTCCTCTGTTTATTAATTGTGAACAAGTTACTTAACCTCTGTGTCTCAGTGTTTGCAACTGCACAATGGGAACACTACTATCTCATTTTTTTTTTTTCCAATCAAGATCAGTACAACTTACCTCATACTTTTATTGTTGTGGGGACCAAATGTGTTTTTTTTTTTTGAAACAAGAGTTTCGCTCTTGTTGCCCAGGAGGGAGTGCAGTGGCGCGACCTCAGCTCGTTGCAACCTCCGCCTCCCAGGTTCAAGCGATTCTCCTGACTCAGCCTCCCAAGTAGCTGGGATTACAGGCGCCTGCCATCATGCCTAATTTTTTTTTTGTTTGTATTTTTAGTAGAGATGGGGTTTCACCATGTTGGTCAGGCTGGTTTTGAACTCCTGACCTCAAGTGATCTGCCCACCTCGGCCTCCCAAAGTGCTAGGATTATAGGCGTGAGCCACTGCGCCCAGCCGTATGTGTTAACTTTTATGAAGAACTTACAGACACTTAGAAAAGTGCCTGGCAGAGTAAACGCAGTGCAAGTGTTTTGCTATTATTTGTGTGTCTATTATCTGCCCTCCCCAGTTAGCGCATATGCCTCCAAACAGCAGAAATCTTGTTTTATTTACATGGCATAGAACTATGCTAAGCTCAATAAACATTTGTTAAATAGATGAGCACATACAGACCCCCTACGGGGAAGACAGGGTAGGAAGAGTCCCTGAGAGGAGTGCCCAGATAGGTAGGCCCCTGAAGAGGGAGAGTGGAGATTCAGTGGAGAAGGCAGGAAAAACAATCAAACAGGCTGGAAATGGAGCAACTACTCAGCAAGAATGATGCCCACACCTGAGGGCACCATTACCTGCGTTAGAAGCACCATTCCTGGATATCTCAGTCCCCAGATAGCTTAAAGTTTGCAAAAACTAGGAGACTGAAAGGACAGCTGGAGGGATGGAGGTCAAGCATAAGGAAGGACATTCAAGGTTGATGAGAGCAAGGAATGGCTGGGAAATCCTAGTGACTACCAGACCCTCTTCCCACCCTTTCAAGGACCCAACCAAATGATGAGAGGAGCCAGAGCCAGGCCCGATGGCTTTTATTTCTTTCAGTTATGCTTGCGGCTGGAGTGGGGACGGGGGAAGAGCCCATGGCCTGGACTCCCTGGAGACCAGGGCTGATGATACCAGCTGCCATAGGTGAGGTACCAGGCGAAGGTGCCCACTGCGGCACCCACCACCTTGTGAGTGTACTGGTGGAAATAGATGACAGTACAGAGCAGCAAGAAGTTCCAGAGGCCCAGCAGCAGCACGTTCAGCAGGAAGACAAGGCGCAGGGGGGCGCCAGCAGGCAGCCCATGGGCCAGGTACTTGGCGAACACAGCTGCTTCCTCTGCCATAAGCAGGCAGCAGAAGGTGAGCAGGAAGGTGTGGGAGGAGACCGTGTAGCCCCGCCACTGGTGGCCAGCCGCCAGGCAGCTGCGGCGGTCAGGCAGCTCGTGGAGCAGCAGACCCTGGGGCAGTGGCTCGAAGCAGGAGCCAGTCAGGTCCTCGATGAGCAGGAAGGCTCGGCCAGCTCCCCGCCACACGGCTGCTCCCACCACCAGTCGGCTCAGGTGTCTGGCAGTTACTGCCACGCGCCGTGTAGCCAGAAACACCACCAGCAACACAAAGCCCCCTAGGAAGGTGCATGTCCAGCCCCAGGCTGAATTCACAAATTTTCTGTGGGCAAAGAGGGGAGACTATTGAGACCCCAAGCGCCATCTCCCACCCTGGTCTGTGCTCCCATCACTGCACTCTCCCCAACCCTACACATCACCACTGGTTCTCTCCTTGCCGTACCCTTTACAGGCCCCAGTCATTTAAACTTTGCCATCTCCTTGGAGGACCATTCAGCATTCCAGGGTACATATTTCCTCTTTAGTCCTGTTCCTGACTTCCCCTATACCCCAGGGTTCTGTTCCCTTCCCCCTCCCCTGACCTTCTCCTCAACCTCCTAGCCTATTTTTAGTGTTCAGACTGGCAGGAGGACAGAAGCCTGGAGAAGGGAGCTAGGATCCCAGAGTGCAGGGACCCAGCTCCCACAGCCTTGAGTGGACTCACATGTTGAAGAAGTTGCCGTGGCTGGCGAAGATAGTCCGAGGGTTGACATGGAACTGCAGAAGGGGCCCAAAGATGACCACTGCTGCCAGCCAGGCATGGTAGAGGCGCCGTAAGCAGGGGCTGCCCAGAAGGCGGGCGGCCTGTTCGCTTCCAAAGTACAGCAAGGCAGAGGCCACCCAGAGAAGCACCTTGACCAGGCAGCCCAGCAGTGCCCAGATTCGGGCCCCGGCCCCCAGCCCTGCCCCCACCACCGGCCCCCGCTCCATGTTCCCTCCCCTCCCCACTAGCTGCTTGCTCTGCTGGGCAGCTGAGGAGGGGCTGATGGGGCCCCCCCGGACAAGGATAGGCAGTGACAGGTGTGGCAGACACAAGGCAGAGCCCTGTTGGCAGCTGGCAGGCGGGGGAGAGGGGCGGGGGGCAGTAAGGGGCCAGGGTGGAGGTCTGCCACGTCAGCAGGGTCCTGGCCTTGGGTGTGTGGTAGCATGTGTCCTAACAGCAGTCTGTGTCCTTTCCTGTTAGTCCTGTGTCCTCGGCTCCAACCATGTTCCAGTTCATGTCTCAGGGCCAGCTGTTCAGGGCTGTCCTTGTCCATAGTCTGCCAGGGTCTGCCAAAGTCCCTCTCCACCCACCCCTACTTTACCATTTGCTCCACAGGGAAATCAGAGGTCATGAAGATAAAACTAATCAAACCTTGAAAGTCGTTTTTTAAAAAAAGCTGTCAGTCTTATCATCAGTATGATCTAGCCCTTCTTCTGGGGTTCTGAGCACAAGACCCTACCAACAGCAGGATGCCACAAGGTGGCTGTGCACAGCACTGTGGCCACCTTAGGCCTTGGGAGGCAGATCAGCAGGGGTATCCACTTCAGCGCTCTGTGACCCCAGCAGCTTGGGTCTGCCTTAGTTCCTGTCTGGATTGAGGGTCTCTAAGGGACTAGTTTGGTCTAGGGCTGCTGTGTAAACTGGCGGTTTCATCTGTTGATTACGTTGACCCTCAGATCCCTAAAGATTAGGTTTACTCCCAGGTGACAGGGGTAGAGGAGACCCTAAAAGGGCAATTGCCAGACAGGAGTCAGTTGAAACCTTAAGTTCCATCCTCCAACCAACTAGCCTGGACTTCAGGGCTCTCCATGCAAGCCTGCCCTCCCAGTCTGACTGCTGAGGTGGCAGCAGCAGGGTAGAGAGCCACCTACCCACAGAGAGTGCCTGTTAGTCAGTAACTATTTCGAGATCACTTTTTCTTTCTTCCTCATTCCTCAAAACCAGTGGTGGGATTTCAGAGCACAGCGGAAGTAGTGGAAGGAATGAGCAAACAAGGACACCCGAGTTCTGGACCCAACTGTGTGACTTCAGGAAAACCAATGAACCCTCTTCAGTCCTCAGTAAATCAATTTCCTTTATAAATTGGTCAAGACAGATTGGATAATCAATTAGATTCTTTCCAGATCCTAAAGCCCATACCTTGGAATAGACCTTCAATGAACCCTATAAAAGAATTTTGAACTAGGCCGGGTGCGGTGGCTCACACCTATAATCCCAGCACTTTGGGAGGCTGAGGCAGGTAGATTGCCTGAGGTCAGGAGTTCGAGACCAGCCTGGCCAACACAGTGAAACCCTATCTCTACTAAAAATAAAAAAATTAGCTGGGCGCGGTGGTGGGCGCCTGTAATCCCAGCTACTCTGGAGGCTGAGGCAGGAGAATCACTTGAATCCGGGAGGCGGAAGTTGCAGTGAGCCGAGATTATGCCATTGCACTCCAGCCTGGGCAACAGGAGTGAGACTCCGTCTTAAAAAAAAAAAAAAAAATTCTCTCCCCTCATTTTTATTTATTACAGTTTTATTATTTATTTTTTTGAGACAGTGTCTCATTCTTGCCCAGGCTGGAATACAGTGTGCTATCATGGCTCACTGCAGCCTCAAACTCCTGGGCTCATGTGATCATCTGCTCTAGCCTCCTGAGTAGCTAGAACTACAGGAATGCATCACCATGCTTGGTTAATTTATTTTTTATTTTTTGGCCAGGTGTGGTAGCTCAGGCCTGTAATCCCAGCATTTTGGGACCAGCCTGAGGAACCATAGGAGCTTGGGACCACACTGAGCTGGTCTCACATAGTGAGACGCCATCTCTACAAAAATAAAAATAATTAGCTGGGCACAGTGGCACGTGCCTGTAATTCCAGCTATTTGGGAGGCTGAAATGGGAGGAACACTTGGGCCCAGAAGGTTGACACTGCAGTGAGTCGTGATGGCACCATTGCATTCCAAGCCTAAGCAACAGAGTGAGACCTTGTTTCAATATTTATTTTGTAGAGACAAAGTCTCACTAAGTTGACCAGGCTGGTCTTGACTTCCTGGCCTCAGGTGATCTTTCTGCCTTGGCCTCCCAAAGTGATGCGATTACAGGCATAAGCCACTATGCCTGGTCTCATTGTGGTTTTAAATAGTTGCAAAGGACATAATTTCTAGTGTATTATATACTGACATTTCAAAATAAAACCATTATATCACTGTTTCAAATGTATCGAATGAAATCTAAATACTACAGTGATTAGATACTTCACCATTATCCATTAAAAGACATGACAAGATTTTACATCAGAAATTATATTTCCATTCTACTCCCTCATATAATTTATCCTAATATGTTTTTACGCTTGAAAGTCTTTTATTGACCATTTATCACATTGCTCTGCAAGAAAAATAACTCAAAACATTTAATTTTTTGTTTGTTTGAGATAGAGTCTCACTCCGTCGTGCTGGCTGAAGTGCAGTGGCACGATCTCGGCTCACTACAACCTCCGCCTCCCGGGTTCAAGCAATTCTCCTGCCTCAGCCTTCTGAGTAGCTGGGATTACAGGCTCCCACCACCACACCCAGCTTTTTTTTTTTTTTTGTATTTGTAGTAAAGATGGGGTTTCACCATGTTGGCCAGGCTGGTCTCAAACTCCTGACCTAGTGATTCGCCTGCCTCGGCCTCCCAAAGTGCTGGGATTACAGGCGTGAGCCACCGTGCCCGGCCAAAAAATTTAATTTTTTATAGTTTCTGGGCCCAGTGTGGTGGCTCACACCTGCAATTCCAGTCCTTTGGGAGACCATGGCAGGAGGATCACTTAAGCCCAGGAGTTCTAGACCAGCCTGAGCAACATGGTGAAACTTTGTCTATACAAAAATATACACAAATTAGCCAAGCATGGTGGCACCCACCCAGCTACTCAGGAGGCTGAGATGGGAAGATCACTTGAGCCCAGGAATTTGAGGTTGCAGTGAGCAGTGATCACACCACTGCACTCCAGCCTGGGCAACAGAGCAAGGCTCTCTCAAAAAATAAAAATAAATAAAATAGAAATTTCCTGTGACCATAAATCCCTAAGAGTTAATTTTTTCCCCTATGGATTCTATTTTCATTATAACTGTTAGTAGTCTAAAATATATTATTAGTACATGAATACCTTAGTTTTTGGGGTTTTTTTGAGACAGGGTCACTTTCTGTCAGGAAAGTGAAAGTCTTATTACTGACATGGAGAAAGTTTTAGTGGTCTCGGTAGAAGATTAAAACAGTCACAACATTCTCTTAAACCAAAGCCTAGTCCGGTGGCGTGATCGCAGCTCACTGCAGCCTTGACCTCCCCGGTTCAAGTGATCCACCTCTCGCGGAGCTGGGACTACAGGTGCAGGTCACCAAGTTTGGCTAATTTTTAAATTTTTTTTAGAGACAGGGGTCTCACTATGTTGCCCAGGCTGGTCTTAAACTCCTGGACTCAAGTGATCCTCCTGTTTTGGCTAAAGTGCTGGGATTACAGAAGTGAGCCGCTGCACCTGTCCAGGAAAAGTTGTTGGAGGAAATTAAAAGGTACTACACTTCAGTGAACACATGAATGACACAAAAGTGAAATAGCCTTATTGCTGACATCAAGAAAGTTTTAGTGGTCTGGATAGAAGATCAAAGCAGCCACAACATTCCCTTAAACCAAAGCCTAATCCAGAGCAAGGCCCCGACTCTCTCTCTCTCTTTTTTTTTTAAAGAGATAGGGTCTTGCTTAGTTGCCCAGCCTGGAGTGCAGTGGCATGATCATGTCTTACTGCAGTCTCAAACTCCTGAGCTCAAGCAATCCTCCTGCTCTGCCTCCTAAACAGCTGGGACTACATGTGCATGCCAACACTCACTATGTTGCCCACACTGGTCTCCAACCCTTGGCCTCAAGTGATCCTTCAATCTTGGCCTCCCAAAGTGCTGGGATTATAGGTGTGAGCTACTGAGCCCAGCCTATTCTCTTCAATACTATAAAGACTGAGAGTGGTGAGGAAGCTAGCAGAGGCTGGTTCATAATGCTCAAGGAAAGAAGCCACCTCCATAACATAAAAATGCAAGGTGAAGCAGCGAGGGCTGATATAGAAGCTGCAGCAAGTTATCCAGAAGATCTAGCTAAGATCATTGATGAAGGCAGCTACACCAAACAACAGATTTTCAAAGCAAACAAAACAGTCTTCTATTGGAAGAAGATGCCATATAGGAGTTTCACAACAAGAGAAAAGTCAGGGCTTGGCTACAGAGCCTCAAAGGACAGACTAACTCTTTTATTAGGAGATAATGCACCTGGTGATTTTAGGTGGAAACCAATTCTCATTTACCATTCTGAAAATCCTAGGGCCTTAGGAATTATGCTAAATGTATTCTGCTGTGCTCTATAAATAAAACAAAACCTGCATGACAGCACATATGTCTGCAGCATGGGTTACAGAATATTTTAAGCTCACTGTTAAGATCTACTCCTCAGAAATAAAGATTCCTTTCAAAATATTACTGCTCATTGACAATGCACCTGGTCACCTACAAACTCTGGAGATGTATAGGGAGATTAATGTTTTCATGCCTGCTAACACAACATCCATTCTGCAGCCCATGGATCAAGGAGTAATTGTGACTTGCAAGTCTTACTCTTTAAGAAATACATTGCGAACCCTGTCTCTACAAAAAATAACAAAAACGAGCCGGGTGTGGTGGTGTGTGCTGGTAGTCCCAGTTACTTGGGAGGCTGAGGTGGGAAGATCGCTTGAGTCGAGGGGGAAGCAGAGGTTGCAGTAAGCTGAGATCACACCACTGCACACCAGTCTGAGCGACACAGCAAGACCCTGTGTCAAGAAAAAAAAAAGAAAAAAAAATTAGATTTCATAAAACTGCAGCTGCCATAGTGATTCCTCTGACAGCTGTAGACAAAGTCAATTGGAAACCTTCTGGAAAGGATTCACCATTCCAGATGCCATTAAGAACACTCATGGCCAGGCACAGTGGCTTATGCCTATAATCCCAGCACTTTGGGAGGCTGAAGTGGGAGGATCGCTTGAGCCCAGGAGTTTGAGAGTAGCTCATGCAATAGGACAAAACCCCATCTCTACAAAAAACATAAAAATTAGCCAGGTGTAGTGGTGGGCACCTGTAGTCCCAGCTACTCAGGAGGCTGAGGTGGGAGGATTGCTTGAGCCAGGAGAGGTCCAGGCTGCAGTGAGCTGAGATCATGCCATTGCACTCCAGCTTGGGTAACAGAGTGAGACCCTGTCTCAAAAAAAAAAAAAAAAAAAAAAAGAAAAGAAAACCTTTTTTTTTTTTTTTTTTAAACGGCATCTCACTCTGTCGCCCAGGCTGGAGTGCAGTGGCGCGATCTCAGCTCACTGCAACTTCCGCCTCCCTGGTTCAAACGATTCTCCTGCCTCAGCCTCTGAGTAGCTGGGACTACAGGTGCCTGCCACCACACCTGGCTAATTTTTGTATTTGTAGTAGAGATGAGGTTTCACTATGTTGGCCAGGCTGGTCTTGAACTCCCGACCTCAGGTGATCCAACTGCCTTGGCCTCCCAAAGTGCTGGGATTACAAGCGTGAGCCACCATGCCCAGCCTAAAAACAATATAACCTATATGCACTGGGAAACCAACAAAATTGACTCGCCTTATGCAATATTCACTGTATTGCAGTGGTCTGGAAATTAACTCACAGTATCTCCTAGGTGCCTGTACAACAAACATTTTACATTATTTCGATAACCTAAAATTGTATTGTAAATGCATCTCTTACTGAGAATGGATGGTCTGTGGGGCTTTGATCTAATGAAGCTGTAAGGATACTAACAATTTGAATTTCTCTCTTAATTTGGTGCCCTGGAAGTAACACAGGTTCTGGGTGAGATGGATAGCACCTTGGGTAACTTTATCACTTGGTAGACAAGGACTGAAAAGGTGAGTGGGGAAGGAGATCTGGCATGGGAGTTTCACCCTAGGTAGATCAATTTGAGGAATGAGAACACAGAAGCCAAGGATCTGGAGAATTTATTTATTTTTTATTTTTGAGACAGGGTCTCACTCTGTCACCTAGGCTGGAATACAGTGGCACAATCACCACTCACTGCAGCCTCGACCTCCTGGGCTCAGGTGATCCTCCCACCTCGGCCTCCTGAGTAGCTAGGACTACAGGCACGTGCCATATCTGGCTTTTTTATTTTTTTGAGACAGAGTTTTGCTCTTGTTGCCCAAGCTGGAGTGCAATGGCATGATCTCGGCTCACTGCACTAGGCTCACCTCTGCTCCTGGGTTCAAGTGATTCTCCTGCCTCAGCCTCCCAAGTAGCTGAGATTACAGGCACCCACCACCACGCCCGGCTATTTTTTTTGTATTTTTAGTAGAGATGGGGTTTCACCATGTTGGCCAGGCTGGTCTCAAACACCTGACTTCAGGTGATCCACATACCTCAGCCTCCCAAAATGCTAGGATTACAGGCGTAAAGCCACCGTGCCCGGCTCACTTTTTGTGTTTTTTGTAGAGATGGGGTTTTGCCATGTTGCCCAGGCTGGTCTCAAACTCCTGGGCTCAAGCGATCCATGAGCTTTGGCTTCCCAAAGTGCTAGGATTACAGGTGTGAGCCACCACGCCTAGCCTGTTTATTCTTTTAAAACTGCCTATTTTGCCATGCAATAGGTACCCTTGCTGTGAAAGCCTGTGAACATCCCTGGATATGTGTACTATCATTTAAAAACTGCCTTAGAGGGCACGAAATATTGTCGGGAAAGATCTATTCAGAGCTGGGTGTGAGCTCTAGCCCTCTCCCTGACTATCGGTTTGCTCTGGGGTATGAGGTTGAGTGTGAGGCGCCCACTGGGGCCTGGCATCAGGGCTGACTTGCTTCTCTCAGGCTCTGTGTTCATGGGCTACCTCTTCCAAAGACTGCACAGCTCCAGGCCCGGCTTCAGAGCAGAGGTGATGTGGTATTATCAGGCTCTAATGGAAAGTGTGCTCTCTCGATATCTACTTGCAGGGAAGCTTCTGAAATTGGTGAGGGAGCACCTGTTGCAAGGCTCAGTGAACAAATGGTTTTGGTATTTCCCTTTTTCATGGGGCACCAGAAGGGTATTTTCTCCTACACAGGATCGCATCTGAAGACTCTGTTGAAACTGTGTTTTCCCGAAGTGAGATGGAAGATCTCAGATAGGAAAGAGACAGTGAGAGAGACAGACACTGAGCCAGGTTCCCACGCAGTTTATTGAGGGAGCCAAAGCCAGTGAGAGGACAAAGGAGTCCTACTTCAACCTACTTCTTTAAAGCTGTGTGCCTCGAGCATGAAGGGACCTTCTCAGAGGGCAGGACCTGCCCTATGAGGGGCCACACAGAGCCCTGTGGAGACTCCTACCTCTCATACCACAGCCCGTCCTACCCCAAAGACCCAGACATGAGAGCAGATATAATCCCCACCCCAGGAGGGTGCTGAGGAAACACCCTTACCCATGCCCCTCCCCTAGAGACCTCAGGAAGAAAGGCCAGGACACCTGTCCTGTGTTTGGCCAGTCGAATCCTCAACGTGAAGACCTGGGCAACAGGCCTGGCTGACAGGTCTGTTCAGATGTGGCCTCAGACATCTACTCTAGAATCCAACCCCTAACATTCAAACATGATTAAAAACACCCAGGACACTTCTCTTGCTGGCAGAGGCCACCCCCCAGATAATGGCAGTCCTGCCAAACTCTGGCCAGAGATAGGGACCCAGGCTGACTGGGTGTGAGCATGTAAGACCACTCTGCCCCATGGGGAGGATCTTCCAGGGCTCAGCTGAGGCTCAGAGCCCGGGCTTCTGTTTCTCCCCATCCAATGCCAGTGATTCCTCCAAACATTCCCCACAAGGGAGAAAGGGAGGAGGAGGCAGAGAGCTTATCAAGAGGTTCACCCTGTATGGGGCTGGAGGTCAGATCTACTGGGGTGAGGAAAAGGCTGTAGAGGAGTGGGGCACTGGGGCAGGGGCGCTGGCACATTCCTCGGATTCTGGCATATCATCCTGGAAGTACTCAGCCTGGCGGTACTGCCACAGACGCAGGTTCCCGTCCCACTGCAGGGCAGAGGGTGGCAAGTAGTCAGGAGGTGCTGCCCCCACCCCAAGTCCAAGCCCCAGACATGTGCCAGCACCCCCAACCCTTGCAACCTCACCGAACTGCTGACAATCTTCTCTTCAAAGGGGTGCCAACTGACATCACGCACACAGGCCTTGTGGTTCGTCAGCTTCTTCACAATGTGGCCACTGAGAAGGTCGTACACTGTCCAGGACAGGCAAGAGTGGAGAGGGACCACCACAAGACCTCTAAACTATCCCTCACCTCCCTGTGAGTAGCACCACTGACCTCTCAGGCAACTTCCCATGTTCCCATGGGAGCAAAGCCCACACGAGCAGACTGTGTTATTTCTGCTTCTATCCCTGTTCCTTTCCCTACCTTGGGTTGAGGGTATGGTTTGTGTGGGTGTGGGTATTTCTGGCCCTAAGCTAAATTTCATAGGGGCTACAGTTAAGAAAATGCAGTGGCTTTAAAGATTTTAGTAAGATATGGAAGGCACCACAAAAGTGAACACCAAGCTGTCTGGGGGAGTGTGCACCTGCTGCACCTTGTCTGGACAGGGTGCATCTTTCTTTTGTTATGGGTCTGTGAGTGTCTGAGGATAGCACTGCCTTAGACTCCTTATATCTGCAGCTGTGCTTGTGGTTTTTTTCTTTCCTTTTCTTTTCTTTTTTTTGAGACGGAGTCTCGCTCTTATTGCCCAGGCTGGAGTGCAGTGGCACGATCTCGGCTCACTGCAACCTCTGCCTCCGAGGTTCAAGTGATTCTCCTGCCTCAGCCTCCCAAGTAGCTTGTGATTACCGGCGCCTGCCATCACCCCTGGCTAATTTTTGTATTTTTAATAGAGACGGGGCTTCACCATGTTGGCCAGGCTGGTCTCAAACCCCTAAGCTCAGGTGATCGCCTGCCTCAGCCTCCCAAAGTGCTGGGATTACAGGTGTGAGTCACTGTGCCCAACCTTTTTTTTTTTTTGAGACAGTTTCTCACTCTGTCACCCAGGCTGAAGTGCGGTGGCACAATCATGGCTCACTGCAGGCTCGACCTCCTGGGCTCAGGTGATTCTCCCACCCTAGCTTCCCAAGTAGCTAGGACTACAGGCCTGTGCCACCACGTCCAGCCTATTTTGTAGAGAAGAGGTTTCTCCATGTTGCCCTGGCTGGTCTCAAACTCCTGGGCTCAAGCAATCTGCCCTCATTGGCTTCCCAAAGCACTGGGATTATAGGCATGAGCCACTGCACCCAGCTTATTTCTTTCTGTGCTTTTCTGCTTCAGTGATTGCATGTCCCTTTACTACTTGCTACCATCTTCCTGTGTCATTTTGTCTCTGTTCCCTCCTACCTTTCATCTGCAACCTCTTTCCTTGACTGGCTGAAAAACAGAACCAACTATATTTTTGGCAATCTATTATATTTACTGTCTAGAATTCTATGTTCCTTTTCTTAATTTAAAACACTGAAAAATAGAATGGTTTCTATTTCTCTGTTTAAGCCTCCAAGCTAAGTTAGATTTTACCTGTAGCTGTCACTGGGCTTTTTTAAGGTGGTCACTGGTCGTTATAGGTGGAACAGCAAGGAGTCATTCCTGCCCTTCCTGAGGCCCCCTGTTCTGACACAGTCCTTACCAACCACTTTGCCGGTGGAACAGCCACTATAGATGAACTGCTGGCCGGTGCTATGAATGGGGGAGAACCGGCAGCGGATGAGGGTGTGCAGCACTCCGTGGCCCCGGTAGGTCATCAAGGAGCTGTCCCCTGGGAGCTTCAGCTTCCGCCAGGCTGGGTAGGGATGCAGAGTAAGCCCTAGCTTAGGGAATCTGCTTTGGGATTGTTTCGTACCAGCAGTCCTGAGCAAGCATCGATGCCCAGAGACAAATGCCTTTCCAACCTTCAAGTGGTGGCTCTTTCTCCACCTAATAGTCAGTGGACAGTCTCCAATATGGCCCTGCTGGTTAATCATTATACTCAAATACTTCGGTATTGGTGGATTCTGAGTGACCCCCACCCAGCCCCCAATCCTAGGAACCTCTGGCCATTCCATTTGTGATTTAGCAAATAAAGAGTTAATGCCTGGTAAAGAGGGCTGAGGGGGAGATCCTCCAGGGCTCCAAGGCTACAGACAAATCCACTGTGCCTGTACCTCCATTCTCACCTTTTTTGGGCACTTGCTGCCAGCGATAGTCCCAGTTTTGCTGTGTGGCAGCCTGGCGTGAGGCTTCCATGCCTTCCCGGCTGGAAAAGCGTCGGATATCCCAGAGTTTGATGGTCTGGTCTTTAGAGTTGGAGATGAGATATCGAGCATCACCCTATGAATTCAAAGGTGGATAGTGAAGCATCAGAGCTTGCAAATGTCGGCGCCTGTCAGTCTAGTTCCTGTTCTCTAGTTGAGTGGAAGAACTCTGGCCTCTGGTTTTGCTTGCCTCTCTTCATCCAGGCGAACTCATTTTCAGTGTTCTGCCTCAGATCCTACCACCTGGCTAGGTTTTTCTTTCCTTGCCCAGGGTACTGGCTGGCTTTTCTATTCCAGCCTGAATCAGACTGTCTTTCATTTTTCCTTTTTTAATTTTTTTTTTGAGATGGAGTCTTGCTCTAGCGTCACCCAGGCTGGAATGCAGTGGTGCGATCTCGGCTCACTGCAAGCTCCGCCTCCCAGGTTCACGCCATTCTCCTGCCTCAGCCTCTCGGGTAGATAGGACTACAGGCACCCGCCATCATGCCCAGCTAATTTTTTTGTATTTTTAGTAGAGATGGGGTTTCACCGTGTTAGCCAGGATGGTCTCAATCTCCTGACCTCGTGATCCACCCGCCTCAGCCTCCCAAAGTACTGGGATTACAGGCGTGAGCCACAGCGCTCAGCCTTAACTTTTTTTTTTTTTTAAATAAATAGAGACGAGGTCTCGCTAGGTTTCACAGGCTGGTCCGGAACTCCTGAGCTCAAGTGATCCTTCCACCTTGGCCTCCCAAAGTGCTAGGATTACAGGTGTGAGCCACCATACCTGGCCGGTATTCAATTTTTCTTGTATGGAAAGCCCTGCCTTGCTCCTTGAGGACTGGTGAGTACAGATGGAATTCATGTTCCCTGGCTTGAGCCCCTTCCCTAAACTCCAACTCTTACAAACCTTGGTCAATAAGGAGCTTGTTAAATTCCCACACCAGTCCACTTTCATGCCCTCCTGGGCAACCAGAACCTTAGTGGCCTGGCTGTGCAGTCCTGCCTCCTGGCCCACCTTGCTGTCAATGAAGGTGATGCCATCCTGGTGTCCAGCCAGTGCACCCACAGGCTTGGGGTCATCCTCCCGCATGGTGCGTCGATCCCACACTTTGCAGATGGCATCGTCTCCCCCAGAGAACAGGATTTGGGAGCTTATATCAGCAAAGGCCACTGCATTCACGTCATCCTCATGGGACTCAATCTAGGCGAAAAGGAGGCCAGTATATAAGACCTCTTTCTAGGTCTCATAATAAGCCAAAGACCAGGAAACAGAGGCTCTCTCTCAGGAGCCATACCTGAAGGGTGCGCCGGTTCTGTTCTCGGTCAAAGACATACAGGCAGCCATCATTGGCCCTGAAAGGGAAGGGATAAAGGAGGGTCCTGGAGCCATGATCGAGAGGACCAATATGGTATATGCTCTAGAGAGTTCCACTGAGAAATCCTGCTCTGGGTCAAGTCCTTTGCTCTTTTTATATAGGAAGTCGGGGAAAAGTTAGCTGTGTTTCAAGGAGGCTTGACACCTCCTATCTTGTGCTGGGAAAATGGAGAGCAAGGGGTGAAGCAACCTGTAAATCCTGACCTTGGAGAAGGTCTGGTTGTTCTCTGCAGCTGCCGGTGCCATCTGTGTAACAGCAGAGCTCATCTCTGGCAGAACCCCCATCTTGTTATTGAGGGAAACATACCCCATAAGCACTCACCCTCCTAGTACTTCTCGTCCATCTGAGGACACAGCAATGGAGAAGACAGCAAAGCGACGCTCATCTGGCCTGAAAGCAAAGAAGGAGCTGGGTTAAGTGGACTTCCCTTCAGCTTTTGTTAATCTACATAGAATCTGACAATGGTTGTGAGGCACATCCCCAGGGGAAAAAAGAAGTCTGGCTAACATGTACCACAATGCAGATCCTCAGTGAGAACCCAGAAATCATCCCACAAGCATCTATTTTACCCAGTCCTCTGGCTGACAAGATGGTGCTTCCCTCCCAGGAATGCACACAGACCCATCAGTATACTTTTTCCCCTAAGCAGAACTTCCAACTCAAGAGGTTTGCTCCTGAAGAGCTTCCCTTGAGAAGTTTCTGATGAGTCCGACCAGAAAGGGAAGCCAGTACCTGAGATCCAGGGCAGTGTGTGTATCTCCCTCACCATAGATATTGCAGATATGAACTAAGAGAAGCAAAAAAACAAGAATCTTTCAGGGATGGGGGAAGGAGAGTGAAAGTGAAGCTAGGGAAGAGGTCAAACAGAGGACAAGGGTACTGGAGCACTTTGGGAGTGATTTTCCGAGGACAAAGTGAGGGATCCTGGCTCAGAGGGGACAGGCACATGGAAACCTCAGGTCCCAGGCTGGAGAGTCAGTGGAAGCCTGGTGCATACTCACTGTAATCAGACCAGCTGGAGTAGAGGAAGTGGTTCCCATCGGGTGTGAAGGCCACATCCAAGACGCTCCAGCCTACGTCGCGGGCCTTGATGCTCTTGAATTTACGGAAACGGCCATACCGGCAGTCATACAGTCGGATTGTCTGGTCTGTATAAGTAGAGATCAGGCAGAATTATGGAACACTTTCCTTGTAACTTTCCTAGATTAGACGTCTCCCACTCAGTGTACTTGTGGAGTCTTCCCTTTATCATGGGAAACATGCTCTGACTAAGCATCCTTAAGCCAGGTCTGAGCTCCCCATCTGTGGCTTTCTAGCCTCAGTCAGGGGGAACATTCCATGTCCCAGGAAAAGACAGTTTATAGGACCAGGGTCTGGTACCTTGGCAAGCAGACATGAATATTTGACCATCTTTGCTGTAGATGCCACAGAAAGCCTTCTGAGAGTAGCTATCAGTGAAGCCCAGATCATTGGGCAAGAAGCTAGGGAAGGAGAGAGAAAGTGAGGGTAAGCGGTGCTCAGGATAAGGAGTGTCCCAATTAGCAAAATCCTAACAAAGCTGGAATATCAGAACAGTCATTCTTCCCTTTTGGCTGTGAGTGCAATCCCGTCTTTCAATCATTCCACCATCCTCTAAATTTCTACAATTTTCTACACTTTTCCACTTTGCTTACTCTCAAAGTTTCAACCCCATTTAACCTAACCTTTAATATCTCTGAGGCTCCTTTAACACCTACCCCTTCAAAGTTTAGGAGATAAGACCTATCTGGCCCTTAGAGTCTCTTCACCGAGCCCCATACTCACTGAGATATCACTCGAGACTGTTCTCCAAGGGAGAAGCTTCCCCGGTGGCAGAGGCCCCGTTCTCTCTAAATGGAAGGGATTGGGGAATATTGCTAGCAGAAATAGAGGGCCACTTCAGCCATATCAAACCCCCTCCTCCAAAGACATTGCTGTTGTTATAGAAACGGACACAACACATCGTAGTCCGTCCCACAGAACTCCAGTGGGGGCTGGTTAACTCTCCAGCCCCAGCCCTTGAGGCTTCTTCCTTGGAAAGTTGACTTCCTTTTTCTCTGGGGCAGAGATTCTGGCTGCTTTGGCAGGCCTGCTGCCAGGCTGGGAGGTGGAGAGGCCTACCTGGTGCAACATTCGAGGAAAGCTGTGCTCCTGGGCGGCCCGCCTAAGCCCCAGCTGCCCTGTGGCCAGTTCCACTTGTGTCTTGATCTCATTGCATTCCAGCTCCCGGGTGTCAGGGGTAGCATCCACTGTGAGTACCAAGTAGAAGTTTCATCCTAGGTCTTCCAGCCTCAGAGGACAGTTAGCAGAACTGTACCCAAGCCCACCCCTGTGGCTGAATATACTGGGGCTGTAAGGACTCCTTATTCCTTAAATTATCGTACCTTCTTTCAATGTAATCTATCATTCAAAATATCACTAAAAGGTTTTCCAGTAAAAGTCTTCCAACATTAGGGACTTTTCCTCTTACCGGGTGGGTTGTATCGATCCCCAAGACGACCATCCCAAGCTCTGTCATTCTCTTCCTCTGAGTCCAAGAGGGCCTGAATGAATTGTAAATTTGCTGCACCTCCTCCCTGCACCAACCTCACTTGGCCTCTGTGGAGAGACCCCCATTATAAAGGAGGGGACTTCTTCCCCCAAACCAACCAAATTCAGAGTAAATGGCTATCTAGCTCTTAGACCACTTGGTACTCATTTTGAGGTTGGAGGCTGATTAGACCTTGGCTGTTATTTTTTGGTCTCCTATAAAACACAGTAGGAAAGTGAGTCTTACTCTTACAGCAAGAGTAAGACCAACATGCTGTGGACGTGACCTACTAAGTTGACCTCCCAGAGAGCTAAACATTCTAACTGCATTTCCTTAGAGCAAGAGCAAGACTAATACGCTGTGGACATGACCTACTAAGTTGACCTCTCAACGAGCTAAACATTCTCACAGCATTTCCTTCTGAGCCTCTGCCTGAGAAGTCCACCACAGAAGACAATATTCTAAGTTGGATGTGGTGGTGTGTGTAACTGTAGTCTTAGCTAACTGGGAGGCAAGGATTGTTTGAGCCCAGGAGTTGCGGGCTGTGGTGTGCACTGTGATCACACCTGTGAATAGACTGTTCTCCAGACTGGGGAACACAGTGAGCCCTGTCTATGTCTACTAAAAACAACACAAAACACAAAACACAAACCAAAAAGAATACAATATTCTGATGGGACCCCTAAGCTCATCTTCTCCTCAAAGAGCCATAAGCAAAGAAAGCAAGCCAGCTGCACTCTTTTCCAGTCAATTCCAGGTGGTCTCTCCCTTCAAGGCATTCTTTCCTCAAGAACAAGTCAGAGTCAGGGCAAATTAAACTTGTTTTTCAAGTAAATCGAAGTGACCTCATCGAAGTGGCCTCATATCACGTGTCAACTGACTTACCAAAAAGTTCAACACTCCCTTTCCATCTCTTCACCCCGTATATCACTGCTTTCCCACCAGGAACCTCCCCCTACCCTTTTTTTTTTTCAAACTTACTTGGAAAATAGATTATATTTGTGTAGTCACAGAGAGAGGCTCCCCTGAATAGCCTCTCAAACACATGAGCAGGTCCTCTTGGTGACCCTAGGTAAGAACCACTCTTACTGGGTATGAAGCTGAGTGCCATGGGTGCCCAGCAGGGAAAGGCTGTTCTGCTCAAACAGAACAGCTGTCCTGAGTGAATCCTATTTCCTAACCTCTGTAATTTTCCTGCCTGGAGATGGGATCAAGGCACTGTGGTAGCACCTGGTAGGGTCACACCAGAGGGTAAGTTACCTGCGGAGGAGATAGGCCAGTACCTGGGCCAGATCCACATCTTCATCCTCTTCTTCCTCTTCCTCACTCCGACGCAGGCCAGCCCCTCTTCGGGACAAGCCCTCGGAGGGGTCTCCGGACCCGGATCCTGCACTGCTGCTGTTCCGTGATCCCATCTTCTGGTCACAGCATCCTTAGGTACTGTGCGAGGGCTCCGCCTGTCACCTCCTTGGGTTTGGTGAAAGCAAAGCGTGCTCTAGAAATACCAGGGTCTCCTGAGACGGGGTAGTAGCTATCTCTAGGAGGGTGACCCTTCCTCGGGGCTGAGATCCCTTTGCTTTAGCCTATGCCAACTACCAAGGCGTCGGGAACACAAACCTTCCCCAATCCTGTGAAGCAAAGAAAGCAAGAGTGAACCGTAGTGCGCTACCCTAGCTCACCAACTGAAGAAAGATTTGTTTTCTACACCAAACTCACCTATCGCAGTCCCTGGACAGGGGAGCGGGAGGGGTGTTGGGCGGTGTAGGATTCCCAGGTAACCTCTCTGACAGACCAATCGAAATCCCTCGCGGAAGAAAGCGCTTCACTAGCTTATCTCATCTAACCAATGAGAAGCCTTACGACTCAAAGACCCTCGGCACCCCCCCTTACCGACCAATCAGAGCGCCTCCTTACGAAAGCCGGCAGCAATAACAACCAATGAAAATAGAATTTGGCCTAACACCCCTCCTTCCTTGCCTCACGCCCACGTGGTGCGCCGGGGGTGTGTACGCCAAGGGGGGAGGAAGCCGAGAAGCACCTCCCACTGAAGCCGGCAGTTACTGCCCCACGAGAAACCACCCACCAGCCAGGAGCGGTCGCAGGACCCGCAGCGGCGCGAGGCCTTGTTTACACCGACGGCAGCCACTGCGTTGGCCAACCGCTGCTCCGTCACGCGCCTGGCTCGTCACGCATCTCGCGGCTTCCCGGCCGGCGGGCTGCAAACGTCACACGACGGCCCCGCCCCCTTGGCCCGCCAACTGGACAGCGGAGCGCGATGATTGATAGGTAAGCGGGAGAATGCGCGAGGGGCCTGAGGGGAGGAGAAAGTGCTCACCCGAAGAGGGCTGTTAGCTCTTGTTGGGGAGGAGTAAGTGGGAACTGACAACTTCCTGGATCAGAGACAGCCGAACTAGACGTAATGGCTGAGAGGCGGGGCTTAAAAAAGAAACGATTGGTGGTTCGCTACCGAGAGGTATTTTAGCAAGGGATACAATTTACTGTCGGTCCCTAAAGATCATTTGGCATCGCACTTTTCAGACAGTGCCCAGGGGCCTCCTCTTTAAGCCCACTGCTTCCCCCGTCGAGCTGGAGCCGTTCTCCTGTCGCCGGCTGCAGCTCCAGTCGGTCCTGCCCTAAGGAGTGCTCGGCGTCCCAGTAGGCCTCCACACCGTCCTTCTGGGCTTAGCTTTTCGAAGCCTTGCTCTTGAGACGGCCTCCTTTTAGACTTCCCTTTATCTGCTCGGCAATTTTTTAAGACAATCCCTGGCCTTCTGCCGCGGTCTTTGCAGACGTTCCCTAATACACGCATCTTTCTCTCAAAGCTTTTCCGGTTCCGCTGTCCATTTAGACGCTCCCTTGGCCCTCCGGGATTTGCAGACCTTCCCTAGACCCTCTGTCCTCACAGTGCCTTTCCCTCCCCGGCCGTGAGTCCAGGGTGCGCGCGCGCCGCCTCCTGCCCCCTTCTGCCCCCTCCTGCCCCCTCTTGCGGGTTTATGAGTAACAAGCATGAGTCCAAGGCCGGGACTTGCCATATCTCTGAACCTCGGCCTGGCTGGGTGGGGAAGTGTGTGGGGTTGAATGACCTTGCTGTCTCCGGCTCAGAGGCCCAGGGTCCGAGCTGAACTTCAGTCCCCGCAGCCTACACTCCCTTGGGAAAGGTGCGAGCTTCCCTCCGCCCGCTCCTGAGGGCAGCGATGGGAGCGAGGGCTCGTGGCCCTCTTGGGCCCTCCTGGGGTCTCTCCCAGTGAGGGCGAGGGTTTGGCCAGCTTTCGGGCGACGTCTTCTAGTCTCCAGACCCGGAGGCCCGAGCTTGTCACCAGGGCTAGCTTTGATGGGCTCTGCGCTTAGAAGGGTCCTGAATGCTCGGTTTAATGTTCTACTGTTAACGGTCTTGAAATTATCAATAATTTCAAAGCAAGTGCCTGGCATTTTCAACTTGCACTGGACTCCACTGATTATGTAGGCGGTCTGTAGGCAGTATGCTGGGCGCCCATCCTCTATTGCCAGATTACTTACTATCTGTGCTTTAACGTTTATTGAGACTTTAAGATTCCGTGGTTTCTGGGTTATCCAGCCTGGAAAATCGGGATCGTTATTTATTGATTGATTTTACCTGCATTCTCTCAGAATGTTACGGAATCATTTTTTAAAACATTGGCCGGGCGCGGTGGCTCACCCCTGTAATCCAGCACTTTGGGAGGCTGAGGCGGGTGGATCAACTGAGGTCAGGAGCTCGAGACCAGCCTGGCCAACACAGTGAAACCCTGTCACTACTTTAAAAAAAAGCCAGATGTGGTGGTGTGCGCCCGTAATCCCAGCTACTCGAGAGGCTGAGGCAGGACAATCGCTTGAACCCGGGAGGCGGAGGTTGCAGTGAGCCGAGATCACGCCACTGCACTCCAGCCTGGGCTACAAAAGCGAAACTCAAACAACAAACAACAACAACAACAAAAAACCAACTAAACAAACAAAAAAACACCTACGTCTCTTCCGCCAGTTGATCTGTTGAAGAATCCTCCTCTAACAGCGTTTCGTGCTTAAGAACCCATAAGTGAGCCGGGTGCAGTGGCTCACGACTATAATTCCAGCACCATGGGAGGCCGAGGAGGAGGATCATTTGTGGCCAGGAGTTCAAGGCCAGCCTGGGCAACATAGTGAGACCCAGTCTACAAAAAGAAAAAAAATAGCCGGCCATCGTGGCGCGTGCCTGTGGTCCCAACTTACTTGGGAAGGCTGAAGGAGGGAATCTTGAGCCGATGAGGTGGAGGCTGCAGTGAGCCATGATTGCTCCACTGTACTCCAGCCTGGGCACAGAGCTAAAGCCTGTCTCTAAAAAAAGAAAACCAACAAATGGCTCACTATTGTTCATTGTTTCAAATACAAACTTCCAAACCTGGTTGTCTATATTTAGTAACCTCATTTTTTGATAATTCTGCCAAGCAAATATGCCAATAAATACCTTGTTTATTTTTACCTCTGCACCTTCCCAGGAAAATTTCTTATCAGAGGGAGGCTGTCTCTACCCAACTCCCTCAGTCTTGCACTTTGACTCAGTAATACTGCTTCCAGAAATCTAGCCCGGACCTGCATAAAAATTTATGTTCTACATAGCAATTACTGATAAAAGTAGAACACTGGAAACAAAGATCTAAATATCTTGCAATATGGAATTGGTTAAATAAATTATAGTCCATGTGGTATAGACACAGAAATACCAGGTAGCTATTAAAATGGTGGTGTAGTCTTCATTTTTTTTTTTAAAGGTACTTATTCCTGGTACAGGTTTGTTGTAGCCTTCCATTTTTATACCATGGGAAATTGTGCAAACTACATTGTCAAGTTAAAAAAAAAAAAGATAATAATTTCTTCTGGTGACATGTAATAGATGCAAAAACAATGTGGTTTCAGTTTTTCATTAAAAAGTATAATAGGCGTGGTAGCTCACGCCTGTAATCCCAGTACCTTGGGAGGCTGAGGCAGGCAGATCACTTGACCCCAGGAGTTTGAGACCAGCCTGGGCAACATGATGAAACCCCGTCTCTACAAAAAAAAAAAAATAATAATAATAATTGAGCTGGGCCTGTAGTCTTGGCTACCCAGGATGCTGAGGTGGAAGGATCAACTGAGTCTGGTCAAGGCACAGTGAGCCATGATGGTGCCACTGCACTTCATCCAGCCTGGGCGAGAATGAGACCCTGTCTCAAAGAAAAAAAAAAAAAGTATAATAATACCCAGCTCATTACATCATTAAACAAAGTGGAGAAGGCTTGCATGAACCGGTGACAAAGGTGTAGCTTCTACAAAGGGTTATGATTAATACAGCTATAGCACCGGAGGTCCAGAAAAGCAAACAAAAAACTTCTGTTAAATTTATCCCCTTAACTATTCATTTTTTGATTCTCTTTTCTCTTCTTCTTATAAATTAGTTCAAACCTGAATAAAATCTTTTAATTCAAGCTTTTGTAATATGGAACTTGTACATTATTGAATAAAACATTTAAAAGTCATGGTAAATGTTAAAATAGCTGAGGTTTTATGACCAAAATGAATCCTCTTTCACATCAAATGGGAAAGAATATAAGATTCAACACTGGATTCATTGATTAATTTTTTTGCGTATAAAAGATTTTTTTTTTTTTTTTGAGGTGGAGTCTTGCTCTGTCGCCCAGGCTGGAGTGCAGTGGCTCCATCTCGGCTCACTGCAAGCTCTGCCTCCCGGGTTCATGCCATTCTCCTGCCTCAGCCTCCCAAGTAGCTGGAACTCCAGGCATCTGCCACCACACCTGGCTAATTTTTGTATTTTCAGTAGAGACGGGGTTTCACCTTGTAGCCAGGATGGTCATGATCTCCTGACCTCGTGATCTGCCCGCCTTGGCCTTCCAAAGTGCTGGGATTACAGGCATGAGCCACCATGCCTGGCCACGTGCAAAAGATTTTTAAGCCTATGAACTTGATTATTTCACTATGACCTGTAATGTTTTTCAAAATGTGTAAGAGCATTTATATCTTAGGGTATACAATGTGTCTATTGAAATAAATAAAATAACATATCTTTAAAAATAATTATGGCGGGCCGGGCGCGGTGGCTCAAGCCTGTAATCCCAGCACTTTGGGAGGCCGAGACGGGCGGATCACGAGGTCGGGAGATCGAGACCATCCTGGTTAATACGGTGAAACCCCGTCTCTACTAAAAAGTACAAAAAACTAGCCGGGCGAGGTGGCGGGCGCCTGTAGTCCCAGCTACTTGGGAGGCTGAGGCAGGAGAATGGCGTGAACCCGGGAGGCGGAGCTTGCAGTGAGCTGAGATCCGGCCACTGCACTCCAGCCTGGGCGACAGAGCGAGACTCCGTCTCAAAAAAAAAAAAAAATAATAATAATAATAATTATGGCGAAGTTGTTTTGATATACTCAACTTTGCCTGCCCTCTCTTGATTTTGAAATTTGGTATGTTGCTTGGTTACAGTTTGTGAAGCACTTTTCATCTGGGTAACCTCTACTCCCTCCAGTTGCACTTAAAGTCACTTAAAGCCACAGAGAGGTTTTTCTACCTTTGGCACCCGTTTTAGGACAATTTCTGGTAATTGCTAAGTAAATGTCAGCTAGTTGACTTCCTGCATGACCTGTTTTGGCCTGTTTCCTGCTGGTTAGCATCTCCACTAGAGGGCAGGCTGGGCTGGTGAGGAGAGAAAGAAAGGAGCGTTTTCATTCTCTAGCTAATCCTGCCCCCAGCCTGGTGACCACACAGAGCTCCTGGGACAGTTCCATTTTTGGAAGTGACTGATGCTCATACAGGTGTTTAAACATTGCCTTGTAGCATTCTCTGTGTCGATGGAAATGGAGAGTGTGCTAATTTACCTAGGGACTTAAAATGTGTTGACTAGAAAGCCACTATGTAATTATGGGATGTTCTAATACTCTCATATCTTGTGTCTGTAAGAATCCGATTTTTCTGTGTGTAGGGTAGGAGCTACAGATGTAATATAAGTAAATACCCTTTAGTGGCCCGGGGTAGTGGCTCACACCTGTAATCCCAGTGCTTTGGGAGGCTGAGGCAGGTGGATTGCTTGAAACCAGGGGTTCCAGACCAGCCTGGCCAATATAGTGAGACCCCATCTCTAAAAAAATAAATAAATAAAAATTAGCCAGGTGTGGTGGCTTGCTGCTGTAGATACTCGGGAGGCTGAGGCAAGAGGATCATTTGAGCCCAGGAATTCGAGGCTGCAGTGAGCTGTGACCACACTACTGCATTACAGCCTGGGCAACAAAGCAAGTCTGTGTCTCAGGAAAACACCAGAAACCCCTTTAGCCCTGATTTTGAATAGAACATATCAGTATGAATTCATGAGGTTTTATCTTCTGTCGCTACCCACCAAAAAGATCTAGAAACAATGACCAATCCAATATCAATGAACACTCCTAGCATCCAGATTGTGGTCTTAAAATGCCATTTCCCCCTGAAAGAAGCCAGACCTTCTTAGAGAAATGGCTGATTCCAGGTTTGGGAAAGGAAATGAACACGATGAGCATGGAGCAACTTACACCATATATAGCCGGGAAGCAAGGAGTATGTATCATGTCAAAAGGACTCAGCTGTTTTTGGCCTAGCTTCCATAGCCAAATGTGGGACAATTTGAACATTTTAATAAGGTCAATTTAATAAACACTAAGTATGTTTAAATCCATGAGTTCATAATGTTTGTGTGTAACTAACTGGTTACCTTTTCGAAGGATTGATAGGAAATCAAATCATTATTTTGAAGATGGCAAATAAAGAATTGAGCAGTTATCTTGCTGTTCCTGTATAAATGATACCACAGGGTGATGAAATAGAAATGTCTATTTTATAAAATTATTGCAACTGTTATGGCAACTCAAATATGGCTGTTTTGCAATCCTTAGTGAGTTAATGCATTTAGACACTGAACATCTGGGTCTGGATTCGTTAATGGGTTAATTGAAGGAAAAGAAAGGAATGGAGGGGGAATCCGGAATCCGTAGACTGATAGAGACTTGAAAGTCAAGCGAAATTTTTTTTTAAATGGGAGCAAAGCTAAACTATAGTGTCTAAGGATCTACATTTAGGTGATCAAACTATAAAAAAATGCAAAGAAGTATTTATTACTCACCATAGTATCCCTTATGGCAGGAAGGGGTGGCTGTGATAGAGATGGGCAACAGGGTCGGGGCGGGGCAGGGTTGGTGTCTGGCAAAGTTCTGTTTCTTTCCCTGGGTGATGTTCCAAAGGTGTTCACTTTATGATAGTTTATTCAGCCATACCTTTGTTTTAGATGGTTTTCTTTATCTGTGTTTTATTTTAAAATAAAAAGATTATAATGTGTTAACTATATTTTATCAGTTATCTGGAGCTGAAGGGCATGCAGCCCAATTTTATTCTAATTAATAAAAATCATTTTTAAGGCTAACACTTTCTTGTCCCTGTGCATTTAGATGCCAGAAAGGTGCCTGGAACTCCAGTTCCCTGCCTCTTAGCTGAAGGGATTTATTTTTAAATCTTTTTTCTTTCTCTCCTAGATTTTATTTACATTGCTCATGTTCCTTTTAAACTGTAGAGTCAGCAATATGTAATATACGCTACAGGGCCTACTCTAATCATTATAAAGTGGAAAGGTGATGATAGCTAACATGTATTAAATGACTATTCAGTGCCAGGAATAGTTCTGAGTGCTTTATTCCACTGACTCTTAATCTTCCCAACAAGATTGTAAGGTGTAGGCATTTCCATTTTACAGATGAAGCAACTGAGAGGCACCTCTGGCTTGAGTCTACTATGTGTTTAATATCTGTGCTATGCTGCTTCTGATGGTATTCAGTTACATGCTATTTATGAAGCTAAGAATTTGGCTGTCTTTTATTATTTTTTAATTTTATTAATTTTATTATTTTTTTTTGAGACAGAGTCTCACTCTGTTGCTCAGGCTGGAGTGCAGTGGTGTGATCTCAGCTCACTGCAACCTCCGCCTCCTGGGTTCAAGTGATTCTCCCTCCTCAGCCTCCTGAGTAGCTGGAATTACAGGTATGTGCCACCATGCCTGGTTAATTTTTGTATTTTTAGTAGAGATGGGATTTCACCATGTTGGTCTGGCTGGTCTCAAACTCCTGACCTTAGGTGATCTGCCCACCTCGGCCTCCCAAAGTGTGAACCACCGCGCCTGGCCGGCTGTGTTTTAAAGTACAGTATACTCCATTGTTAACTTTGTTATAACCTCTGTTCCACTCTGACCTTTAGATTTTTACACATTCTGGCTGGTCACTGGCATTTCCTATGAGTACACTTGGTGTTTCCTCTTCTAGGTTTTTCCTTTGAGGGAGTTCCCAATAATTCCATTTTATTTGTTGAAGTTTGTTCCCTGTTTCTGGGTAAAGACTCCCATACTACCCACCTTAGTTTATAATTCCCTCAGCCTGATCCAGATTGCACAGAAGTTATCCTAAGCTGATGCTCCTGACTCATGTGAGATCATTGCACCCTTTTCCTGATTACTCTCCAAAGTTGATTTCAGATGAATTTAGGCTAAGACCTTGATACTCAAAACTGTAGCCCCCAGACTGGCAGCATCAGCATTACCCAGGAGCTTGTAAGGAAAACAAAATCTTCAGGCTCCTACACACTTGCCAAGTGACAATCTGCATTTTAACAAGATCGCCAGGTGATTCAAAGGCACTTTTAAGTTTGAGAAACACGGAATAGGTGACTTTTTATTTTTTATTTTACTATTATTTTTTGAGATGGAGTCTCGCTTTATCCCCCAGGCTGGAGTGCAATGGCATGATCTCGGCTCGCTGCAACCTCTGCCTCCTGAGTTCAAGTGATTCTCCTGAATAGCTGGGATTACAGGCACTTGCCATCATGCCCGGCTAATTTTTGTATTTTTGTAGAGAAGGGGTTTCACCGTGTTGGCCAGGCTGGTCTTGAACTCCTGACCTCAGGTGATCCTCCCTCCTCAGCCTCCCAGAGTGGTGGGATTACAGGCATGAGCCACTGCGCCCGGCGGAATAGGTGACTTCTAAGGTCCTTGCAGTTCTAGATGTCTATACTACTATGAAAGACATGTCTGTGCAGTTTTATCACTTTAACCCTTAGCTCTATTGTTTACTAATGGTGAAGCTTTGGACAAATTACTTGACCTCTCTGTGCCTTTGTTACTTCATCTGTAAAATGGTAATTCCCCCAAAGGGTTGTTATATATGTGCTTAGAACAGTACCTTGTTGGGAATAGGCCCCCAAAATCTGGCCATAAACTGGCCCCAAAACTGGCCATAAGCAAAATCTCTGCAGCACTGTGACATGTTTGTGATGACCATGTCGCCCACACTGGAAGGTTGTGGGTTTACCAGAATGAGGGCAAGGAAACCTCGCCCACCCAGGGTGGAAAACTGCTTAAAGGAGTTCTTAAATGATAAACAATAGCATGAGCAATCTGTGCCTTAAGGACATGCTCCTGCTGCAGATAACTAGCCAGAGCCCATCCCTTTGTTTCCCATAAGGAATACTTTTAGTTAATCTGTAATCTATAAAAGCAATGCTTATTGCTGTCAATAAATACGTAGGTAAATCTCTGTTCGAGGCTCTCAGCTCTGAAGGCTGTGAGACCCCTGATTTCCCACTCCACACCTCTATATTTCTGTGTGTGTGCCTTTAATTCCTCTGGTGCCACTGGGTTAGGGTCTCCCTGACCGAGCTGGTCTTGGCAAGTGGTGCCCGTATGTGGGGGCTCAAATTCAGGTCAAAGGGTCGCCAGAGCGACAGTTGGAGAATGTGGAACTAAGGTGGAGGACACCTGAGTACTCTTAAAGCAATCCCCGTGGTGAGTAAGAAGGGGAGCTCGGAGGCAGCAGGGTAACAGTGGGACAAGTGTGGGCTCTGGTTCATTCCACCTTGGAACCTTTTCACACTGATGATGACGAGGAATGAGAGTATAATAAAGTAACAGAAGAAGTAACAGTAGGTTTGTTTGCCAGCTAAAGCTAAAGCGGCAAAGGAGGGAGAGGTTCATCCCTACCCTTCTGCACCCATCATTATTATTTTGAAGAAAAAGAGTGGCCTGATCCTCCAGATCTTTCTTTTCCGGAGGATCACTGGGCGAAAAGTAGTTGACTCAGTGACTGTTCCAGCAGGGCCTCGAGCGACTGCTCTCAGTTCTATTCAGGCAGGAGCTCAGCAAGTTAGATAAGAGGGTGATTTGGAAGCTTGGCAGTTGCCTGTTAGAATACACCCCCCAGATCAACAGGGAAATATTATAGCTACATTTGACTCTTTTCCTTTTAAATTACTCAAAGAATTTAAGCAAGCTGTTAATCAGTATGGACCAGGTTCTCCTTTTGTAATGGGACTGTTAAAGAATGTTGCTGTTTTGGCCGGGCACGGTGGCTCAAGCCTGTAATCCCAGCACTTTGGGAGGCCGAGACGGGCGGATCACAAGGTCAGGAGATTGAGACCATCCTGGCTAACACGGTGAAACCCTGTCTCTACTAAAAAATACAAAAAACTAGCCGGGCGAGGTGGCGGGCGCCTGTAGTTCTAGCTACTCGGGAGGCTGAGGCAGGAGAATGGCGTAAACCCGGGAGGCGGAGCTTGCAGTGAGCTGAGATCCAGCCACTGCACCCCAGCCTGGGTGACAGAGCAAGACTCCATCTCAAAAAAAAAAAAAAAAAAAAAAAAAA